>NC_072454.1:4316331-4608831 GCF_027596085.1 Anoplopoma fimbria | reverse complement strand
CCCTAATCTGTATTGTGTTTGTTTGTGTGTGTGAGGGGCTTAAACAGGCATCTGCCACAAGCCTTGATAACAGACCGACACTCCAGTTACATCAATGCTCTAATTATACAGACTAATCCCACAAATACAATACATGTACTGTGCACGGGGAGAACAGAGGGTAACACCCTCTGTTGCACACTCATGACAAAGGACATAGATGCACACCGGCTACAATAAACATATTCAAATGTATAGGCAGAAGACTCTGCATTGAAGTTTAAATTAGGTCTGCAGCTGGATTTATAATTAATGCTCTGATCAAAGGCATATTTGCATGATAAAACTAAACTCTTGAATATGATCATCAAATTACATAAATGATTAATTGCTCAAGGTGTCATGTGGAAGTTAGGACCTGGCGAAATCTGTTCATGACATGATTTCGAAATATCTTTCTATGTGTGGGAAAAAAAACTGTCTGCTTCTTCATTTTTGCTGCTGTCACAAAGGGTGTGATCATTCCTGCTGTACGTTTGCTTTGGTCCGAGGTATTTCTGGTAAACTGGCGCCTGTAAACAAAAGTCACTTTGATTCATAAGCAGCTTATTGGCTGGACAGAGTTTTGGCTCTGACATCTTGCTCGATTTTTGCCAGCATCAGAAGTAAAATGTATTCTTGTCCCTCTAACTTCACCAGAGAATAACACCGTGTTCTTTCTGCTGTACATGAGCCTTATGAATAATGTGATACCCCAGAGAAACAATTTAAGGAAGTGCTTCAGAATTTGACGAAAAAGTACCAAAATAAAAGTTAATAACTGTAGTTGACGAGCAGTTTGATTGCTCCCTTCTCTACTTTAGAAAAAGCCAAAAATCAACTCCGGTTGCTTCAACTGCTTCAATATTTTCTCAGTGGCAGACGTGAAAGTGTGTGTGTGTGTCTGTGTGTGTGTCTGTGTGTGTTTGTGTAGGGTGGGCTTTGTTCGTCTGACCTAGTTAAGCTGGTTACTTTGTACCCCCACTCTGATCATAATGGGACACACACACACACACACACACACACACACACACACACACACACACACACACACACACACACACACACACACACACACACACACACACACACACACACACACACACACACTACACTCTTTAATGGGCTAAGGACCGTCCTCTAGAGAAGAAAATGTCCTGGCGCAAAATGTTCATAGCAATGCCTGAGTAACTGTTTTTGTTTTTGAGCACTTTGGACCAAATTCCACCTCCGTTATATCGTGGTGGTGGCAGAAGTCTGGCCAAAATTGGATTTCTTAAAATTGACCTTTTAACTGGGTTTTCTTACTAAGAGATGAGGCCTCCGTAAGAAAAAAAACCAGAGTCCGGTTTACATCACACTGACGAGGGGAAGGATATCCTGCAACCAACACAAACACTCACACACCCTCACTGAGTCCTTGCCTGTTGCAATGTGTGTCAGATTCTTGTTATTGGCTGTCTGCTGGCCAGAGGGAGACAGGGGAGGGAGGCAGGTCTGGATCTGATTAACATACCTTTCACTGGGGCAGAGGTATGTGTTATTGTGAGGGTGAATAGGGCACTGTTTTATCTCATATATATTTAAACAAATAAAGAATTAAAATTCACAAATGAAACTTTTTGAGCTCTGCAAAGACGACTCATAATCACAAAAGTAATTTCTAATAAAAGCAACTGAAGATCATTTTTATCATAGTAGCTAAATTGCTGAGTTTGCAGTATTATTTTTTTTTTTTACAATTTTCTTAAATGTGTGGTAGTTCTGTCCATAAGACGTTTCTTTAAACAAACATTGCACATTTTCAGACAAACCCATCATCTTAAAAACACTACCTCCCTGTTTTTTGTTGTCTTTAAGTTATAAACTTTCCCAGTGGAGACTTTTTTTTCCAAGTCCAACTGTATAAAACTGTTGTTCACTGTGGTCAGCTCCCAAGTGAGAATGTGAGTATACGAGTGAGTGTGAAGCGGAGTGGTTTTCTGAAAGCAAACAAGTTTGCTCAGGCAGACTGCACTGCATAAATAAAGGTTTTGCTTGACTTGCACAAGCACGGCTAAAATGTGGGATTTAAAAAAAGTGCTACATCCTTTACTGAGAGCCTCTGTTTATTTATTTGCTTTGTGTTTTTTGTGTGTCTGCATCCATCATTGCATCAACTCAATTCCGCAAGTCACAGGAACCATGATGGCTCACTGGGCAAAGGTCTAGAAAATCCACAACTTCAGCATTAAAAGCCAGCAGAGTGGAAAATGAACGCTAGATTTGTGCTTACTTCAGTGTATCTACTCTATCAGCACCTTTGGCAGGTGAACAGACATTAGTTGGTCACCTTACTTTGAAGCATCTAGGCGGTTTGTTGTATTGCTGCATTACCGAGCAATTAAATATTCAACGAGATTAATCAGACAAACACTTCATCTGTTTTTCTAAATGTGTTGTTTCAGGTGTCGTGTAGTGCTGAAGACGACTGAGTGAACCATGGCACAGTTCCCCACCACATTCACAGGTCAGTATGTGTGTAACGGATATAAAAGAAATGGCCGTAATGACAGTTGATGTTTATATTTTCCCCTCAAGAGTTGAAGGCCGACGGTCAAAGGGCAAGATGGCAGCACTTTGCTTCATTAATCCACCATAATGTTCCACGAGTGCATTAGAAGACGAGCCACACCCTCTTTATAAATCCACTTTAATTTTACATAACCAGTTTTTTTCCATCCACATCTCAGTATCCCCCCCCAGATTATTTATCAATGTGATTGTCAAAACACGTAGAGTAACGTCAGGGGAGACGCAGAATAAAGTCACATGACAACAACAACAACAGAGCTGCAAATGCCCCGAAAATCTTCAGGTTACCAAAGTGTCACATATGAGGACACATTAGCAGACTGTGCTCAGTGGTGTTAATGAGAGACTGGATGCAGACAGACGGACAGATGTCCCATCAGGAGGAAGACAAACAGATGGACACAGAGGCAGACAGTGTGAGGTTTGTTCAGACTATAAACAGATTTGTAACGGTTGGATAGAAGATTATTGTTCACTTGACTCTGTGCTGAATGAGGACCAGCCACTCAAACCATTGTTTAACAGGTGGCACAAAAAGAAAGAAACTCCGAGGCTGAATGAGTGTTTTATTAGTGATATTAAAACCGTTAATATATGTAAAGTATCGGACAGGTATAGATAAAATAAGCTCTTGGACATTTACTGTATTCACAAAATAGGAAAAACATGGGAAAAGATTATTGCCAATAGCTGCCTTTTTATGAGATTTTTCTACATTTTTTCATTCAGAACATTTTTGCACAAACACCCAGTAAGAATAAGCTTTCTTTTTCTTACTGGGTATAACGAAATACTGTTCCTGTTAGCAGCAGCTGTTCTTGCATTAAAAAAACAAAAAAACAATGAGTCAGCATGATGATTCACTAAACATTTAAATTGCCAGTAAATGGTACAGGACGGAGTTGGAACTAAAAGGGAACAACCCCTCTGATCGGTTCTTGACTAACTCTGATGTGGAATCTAATCTCATTGTTGAGGGAGAATGCACCTACTGGGCTATTAGCAGAGCAGAGAGGCAAAAAAAGACTAGCTAATTATTTAATAAGGCCTCTGAATCATCCCCGTCCGTTAGTGAGCAGTCTTATTCAATTCAGAGACCGGCTCGCTTTGTACTGAGGTTTCTAAAGAAAGGCAAAGGTCTCTTAGTCACTCCTCCATTCATCCGCTTTTTTCATTCCTCATCATCTCGTCTCAGGGAGTCGACACTCTTTCTCAAGTGTCATTTATTAGGAATCCTCCAACAGGAACTGAAACTCATGACTAACACATTCTTCTCATGCCTGTCTTTCCTCCCTCTGTTTTTGTATCTGGCTTTGTCTCGGCCTTTGTGTGTATGGTGTCTAATGTGTGTGTGTGTGTGTGTGTTTTCTTTGTGGGTTAGGTCCAGATGTGTTCCTGATCTCAGCGGATGAGAGAGCCAAACATGATCAGCAGTTTCTCAGCCTCTCTCCGACTGCCGGGGGTTACATCACAGGTAACAGTCTCTCACTCTTTCCCTCTCTCTGTCACTCTCTCTTTATCTCCCCCCCCCACACACACACCCCTTACAGTGTAAGGTGAGATGAGGACATGAACAAGGGCAGTCATTCAAGGTCCTCAGCGCTTGGATGTGTTGTACAGTAAACAGAATCTGAATCAAGAAAACAATAACCCTATTTTCACAGGACTGGTATCACCAGAGGTCCTCGTCTGTGTTCCGTTCAGCACATTCACAGCAAACAATTATTTGATTATGATCCAATCATTTTTCTGGATCAGTCTACTAATATGTTTGGTCTATAAAATTTCAGAAAATAGTGAAATAGCATTGTGAAATGCTCAAGTTAGTGTATTTTGATTGTATGTTATGTCTAACTAACAATCCAACACCTAAGACTTTATAGTGTTAGACTTCATCAAAATTGTTGCTTATTAATATTTTGTCTGACTGCTGATTAATCAACTAAATATAAAATATAAATATAAAACTAAGTTATGTTTCATCATCTGATGGCATCACTTAAACGATTGTATTGGCCGAGGCAAAGTGTAATAAAGAAACTATTTATGTTTCAGCCAGTGTCTTAAGACTAAAAGATAAGATCTAATATTAATGTATTTCATAATGGGCTTTGACTTTCTCCATGTGGTCTAAAGTGGCCTTTCTTTTTTTTTTTTTTTTTGTCCTGTGATCTAACTTCCTGTTTCTGTTTGACTCTCAAGGCGACCAAGCCAGGAACTTCTTCCTTCAATCAGGCCTGCCCCCTCCCATCCTGGCCCAAATCTGGTGAGTCACAAAGCCCAGAAGTTTCTACTAGCTCACAGACCGACAGACATGAAGTTCAATACTTTTCATTATTTAAATGACTAATCAAATGATGATGACCTTCAATAAGCATCATTTCTTTTACTCTTTTTCTCTGTACCTCTAAAGGGCTCTGGCCGATATGAACAGCGATGGCCGTATGGACATCCACGAGTTCTCCATCGCCATGAAACTCATCAAACTGAAACTCCAGGGTCACCCGCTGCCTCCCGCGCTTCCTCCCAGTATGAAACAACCCCCGCTGACTTTACCCCCACAGGGCGGCTTTGGTAAGACACGCAGACAATCGCTCACTGTGCTGCGTATCAGCTGGCATTACATCTGCTTTACTTTTCGGTTGTGATTGATTGTGAAACTAACGACAGTGATCATTTGGTTTCATTTTTTTTTAACCCCGGGGTGGTGCACTGCTGCTGAAGAAACACTGCACACAGTTTAATGTAATAACAGAGATATAATCTGTTGCTGTCGTTTCATCTGACAACTGTTTCGCCTCAAGGTTTCTTGAATAAAGGCGGTGGTAAAACTGTGTGTACTGTGTGTACTGTGTGTACTGGTTAAACACGGCAGATGTTGTTAGGAGAGGATGACGTCACTCCTTCTTTTCCAAAGGTCATTTAGGAAATGCTTGCTCACTCGCTCTCAGTCTGTTTCACCTTCAAGGCTGATCAATAAAGTTATAATGCGAACACCGTAAAGAGTCATAATGCTCCTCTCCCTCAGCTTGCACTTTAGGTCTCACCCCCTATTTACCTTTATGAATATATAATGTCTTCTTCAGCACTAGAGAAGTATTTGACAGCCCCCCCTCTCTCTCTGATCTCTGTTTTTTCTCCAGGCATGCCTCCCATGCCCTCCATGCCTCCCATCTCGGCCCCTCTGTCAGGCGTGCCTCCTCTCCCCCTGCCGCCTCTCCCTGTCGGAGTGTCTCCCCCACTCGTCTCGTCCGCCCCTCCTCCCCTCCCACCGCCCATCGCCAACGGAGCCCCTTCCACAGGCTTGATGCAGCCCATCCCAGGCTTCTCCCACCCAGGTAACGTACTGCAGCAACACGGGTGGAGCTAGTTCCTGGTGTATTTATTTATGGTGCTTCTGTAGCTATTGTGGGTGTGGACAAAAGTCTCAGTTCTGAGCTTAATAAACACATTTATATTTACAGGTTTATGCGTGTATGATGGCTCTGCTCACCTTAATAGCAGGTTATTGTTTTATAGTTAAGTTAGAACTTTAAGGAAAGGTAACAAAAAAAAGGTTCATAAATCCAAAACTTAGAAAAAGATATGAACACATACAAAATACTTTATTTAGTATTTTGTATGTGTGTTTTCTCTACAATAGGTAAGGAAGTGCAATAGAAGGTACTTACTTGCCTCACAGCAAGAGGGGCCCGGGTTCAAATCCCGGGCTTAAAGGCCCGTCTGGGCGGAGTTGGCATGTTCTCCCCGTGTCAGCGTGAGTTCTCTCCAGGTTTTCCGGCTTCCTCCCACAGTCCAAAGACATGATTGATTAGTCTAAATTCAGTGGGAGTGTGAATGTGTTGCCCCAGCGATAAAATGTACCCTGCCTTCAACCAACGTCAGCTGGGATCGGCTCCAGCAACCCTAAGCAGCGGTTAAAGATAATGAATGGATGGATAATTTGCTGCCATTTTATGTAGAAATTGGCAAATTAACAGCTATCATGACCCAATAAATGACCCATAAGCAGGAACTTAAAGTGAAATAATCTCAGACGAGCACATGTAGATCCAGAGTCATCTCTTATTAGTGCTTCTTCCCACCGTTCTTCTTTACCATCAAGCTCCCTTTTCCAATTACCCCCAACCCCCGCAAGACAGGGCCACACCCGAGGATGATTAATTTAATCATCATGTCATATGCAGCAAATCTGAGATCTTACCACGTGCCTAAGGGCGAGAAAGTATCTCAGTGACAAGAGAACCCTCTGGAAGCTGACAGAAGAATGTAAAATATGTGCTTGAAAATAGCAGAACAAATGAGATTGGGGTAAATTAAACTCAACGTGGAGATCTTTCAAAGTGGCAAATGAGCCTGCTAAATATTAATCTGAGAAACGAGTCGCGCCTCTTTTGTCTCTCGCTCCACAAAGTTCAATTTAAATGTTTAAAGATGTTTTGGGGTTTGGGCAGGAAGTTTGAAGAGAGTACAACTGGGTTTCCAATGTATTCAGGACAACAAGAAGTCAAAGGACTGGAAAAATTGTTTTATATGATTATAGATATATCAAGGTTGGAAAGTTATACCAGGCATGGATTTTCCAAACATTGGCTGCACAATGATCAAGTGAAAGATTAGGCAATGCAAACCTTGTCCCAAAGTTTGAATTTGTTGCTGACTGACTTAATGTAACACTGTCAAAGAATAAAAAGTAAAACTTTACAAAGTGTTTAAGCTGTTTTAAGACTACAGCCTCAGACTAACATCTACTGTTCTCTGTCTCTCTCAGCGTCCTCCGTCAACAAGTCCTCGTCGTTTAACCGTTCCAGTACCAAGTTGCAGAAGGGGGTGTCCTTGGACGTTACTAGGTAGGCCACGTAATCAGAAATGTTTGCAACATTTTGCCTGGTAAATATAAACTGAAATGAGCATATTTGTGGTAATAAAAACCCTGTTGTTTCACCTTTTAACTCTTCGAATTTGTCTTTCGGCCTTTTTGCATCAAGTTAATATAAATTTTGGCCCTGCCACTCAAAGAGTGAAGGGGTATATTGAATGTGCATAGTAGATAGTATGTGTTTATTTATCCTTTTGAGTGGCTGCATGGTGAACTCTGTCCTTTATATTCTGTTGCTCGTCCCAGTGTTCAGCCCCCCTGTGATTGGGCTGTTCCTCAGTCCTCCAGGCTCAAGTACAGACAGCTTTTTAACTCCCACGACAAGATGATGAGTGGACACCTCACAGGTACAAACACACACAAACACACTGACATGTCATCATTTGTGATGAGATTTCTCTAACGTTTGCCACAGTATTAAATGTGTTTGGTGTTTGTTTTCTCTCTCTCAGGTCCTCAGGCTCGAACTATCCTGATGCAGTCCAGTCTCCCTCAGGGACAGCTGGCCACGATATGGTCAGTACATTGAAATTCAACCATTTCATCTTCATCAAAATGGGAGTGAAAATGTAGAATACATTAGTCCTTCAAATACTTAATTTGTTTCCTTTTTTTTGTCTTAAGGAGTCTCTCCGATATCGACCAGGATGGAAAGCTAACAGCTGAGGAGTTTATCTTAGCCATGCACCTCATAGATATGGCTATGTCAGGTTTATCGCTGCCCCAGGTGTTACCACCAGATTACCTCCCACCCACGTTCAGGTAAATACTTTAATACGCTATAGTTACCATAAATACTTGTATGCATTGATTTAACAGCAGTTTGTTTGTGACTGATATTTCAAGTTAAAATAGGGGATAACTACATGAATAGGTTTTTGTATATATTATAAACATGTTGAATATAATATCATTTTTATCTGTTACTGATTAATAATGGGAATTTTGAACATATCGTGTGTATTGATAATTTGTTTATTTTCTCCTGTGTGTGTGTCTTAAAGGCGTGTGCGGAGTGACAGTGTTCAGTCGGACCAGAAGAGCGTCCAGGAGGAGATAGAGGAGGAGGCGGAGAGCGCCCAGGACAAGAAACTACCAGGTGATTGGTCCTGCACATAAAGTCATAATTCTTTGAATTTTGATAAACGAGAAAGCCTCAACAAAGCTGCAGAAACTTCTCTGTCAGCTGCCTACCCACCATGAAACTATTGTGCTTCTTCTAAAACAGCATTTCACTTTGCTTTTAATCCACTTTTACTTCCAGTCTGTTTTCTATCAACTTTCCATTGATGTTCATTTAAAGACTCTGGCAGTTTGAAATAAAGCAGAATATTTGTTCACATGTTGCAACACTTTCTCAAGTTGTTACAATCCCTTCTGAGCCCTCTCCTATTGCTGTTTTATTTGGTGTTTTCCCATCAGACTCTCTACCAGCGTCACTTTTGACCTTTGTAACACTTTTGGCCACGGGACTTATATAACTTAACCACTCATACATGCAAAGATGGGAAGCTGCCATGAAGCTAGAGAAATATAGATCTTAGCTACTATTCATTTGTTGTTGATACTGAGTCCCTTTGTGTCTTCTCAGTGACGTTTGAGGATAAGAAGAGGGAGAACTTTGAGCGAGGAAACCTGGAGCTGGAGAAGAGACGTCAGGCTCTGCAGGAGCAGCAGAGGAAAGAGCAGGAGAGGCTGGCTGCTCTGGAGAGAGAGGAACAGGACAGAAAGGTAGACTCCATTGACTCTATTCATCTCTCATTTCCTTTGAAATGAATCAGTAAGTTATTTACCTTTACAGCAAGTGTTGAAACTAGAAGGAAATGAAAATGCATCGTGATGACCCGTAACAAATAAAAGAGTTGCTTGTTCTGCCAACTCATTCTTTTGTGTGTTTGTTTTTTCCAGGAGCGAGAGCGTCTGGAGCAGGAGAGGAGACGACAACACGAACTGGAGAGACAACTGGAGAGACAGAGAGATCTGGAGAGGCAGAGGGAGGAGGAGAGACGCAAAGAGATAGAGAGGAGAGAGGTATGAAGGAGAAAAATGATTGGCACGTTTCTGCATTTTAATTGGAAGAGTTATGCTCGAGTTGACGATGAACTGCTGCAGACTTGTAATTACGTCTGCCGCAGACGACTTCAAGACCTTTTCACTGCCCTCTTTATATCTCAACTCTTACAGTTAAGAGCTGGATTTACACTCGTACAGCATAATGAAGTGTGTAATATATGAATATAACTAAGGTGTAATTGCCAATCTTTTGCGATATTGTTCTTTGAGCTGTAACGTTCTGTTGTGTGTGCGTTTTGTCTATCCAGGCTGCTAAGCGTGAATTAGAGCGCCAGCGTCAGTTGGAGTGGGAGCGTCAACGTCGCCAGGAGCTTCTGACTCAAAGGAACCGGGAGCAGGAGAGCATAGTGCTGCTCAAAGCCAGGAAGAAGACCCTGGAGTTTGAACTGGAGGCTCTGGTAATCAAACATACACACCCACACCTCGTCACACAAGCACCGATGATGTATACACGGAGTAGAGAAGGGAATATAGGGCTTGTTAATCAAAGAGAGTCTCATTTCAATAAAGGAATATAATAATAATTTGCCATTCTGCACGGCAATTATTTAGAGTAAAAGTTTAAGCAAAAAGATTTTTAAAAGTTTCTTCAAAAATACGACAAAAGCAATCAACTAATGCCAACAGGAAGAACAGATATAGCCATCAACACGTTCTTTCTGTAACCTAACAATTGGCACACCAGCAGAAACTCAATACAACATATTCCTTTTCCGTCTCTCTTTCCCATCCTCCAGAACGATAAGAAGAGCCAGTTGGAGGGCAAACTGAAGGACGTTCGGTATCGTCTGTCGGCCCAGCGGCGAGAGGTGGAGCAGACCAATCAGACCAGAGAAACACGCATTGCTGAAATCACCCTGCTGCAACAGCAGCTGCAGGTACGCAGAACGAAACGGAAGCCGTCAGCAAGGAAACACAAAATGTTCACGTTCATTTTAACAAACACACACATTCTTAGAAACTGTAGAATTTGTTCATGTAGTATAATTGTGATCGGGGTTTTTTTAATATAAAAAAAAAAGGGAATTGGGTCTTGATGTGACTTCCTGTTTGTCTGCAGGACTCCCAGCAGTGGTTGGGGAGGCTTATTCCTGATAAACAGAGTCTCAACGACCAGCTGAAGCAGGTTCAACAGAACAGTCTGCATCGTGAGTACTTCATAAACTAAACGCATGCTTTAAATACATATGTCACATATGCATATTCTTGCCATAGATTAGATTTATGGATGAGGTTGAGTTGTTTGACCCTTGTTTCCACAGCAACAATAATGAATGTCATGTAGAGAGGTTTCAGTATATTTTTATTAGCCCTCGTTCTGGCACTGGTTAACTGACTCTCTGGTAACCACAATGCACTGTAGCTAACTAAATTCTATAACTAACTCATTCATTTTTCCGTGACTTATTGACCTAACCTGATCTCACGTTCTCTTTGTGTATCTAGGTGACAGCCTCTCGTCGCTGCAGAAGGCCGTGGAGCAGAAGGAGACCAGCAGACAGCAGCTCCGAGAACAGCTGGATGCCGTGGAGAGAGAGACGAGGGCCAAGCTGCTGGAAATAGACGCTTTCAACACCCAGCTGAAGGTAAACCGCTCGTTGACTGACACATTAATACAGCACAGGGAGGAAAGGTCGGGTCTATACTAATAGATTATAAAGGTTAATGCTCCACTAACAGTATACCTGTGCTAGAGTACAGCCTGATGCTGTGGACTGATTAACGTACATACAAGCTCTCCTTAAACAGTAGATCAAGTGGTTTCAATTAAGAATGAGCAGGACAAACTGGAATTTAATATTAATTTAAAGGGTTACCCAACAATAATTCATGAAAAGTATAAGAGAAGGTTTAAAAAATGTGCCTACTCTTGATTGATTTGCTTTCTTGTACTGTTTTTTTTTTTTTTCTGAAGTAATTATTTCAAGTGCAAGTGCACTCGGTATTTTCCCAAAAGTGGGGGGATAGTAACTGGTCTTTGCCAAATCGTGCGAAAATAGAGCCCTAATTGAGTGACACATAACTCTAAATGGGAATGTTTGGAATTTGATACTTAAAGTACAGAAAAACTCAACATATCACTTCATCCAACACATAACAACATTGCCTCAATTTGATGCACAGTTGCAGATTTTTTTTATTTATGTTCATGTAGCATAAAAAAGAAGTTGTGACATTTGCTAAATAGCTGTGACGCTATAGTGCTTTATTAATTCAAATAATTAACTAATCCAATTAACTAGCTTGATAACCCAGTAGTATTTATGCTGACTGAAACATGATCCATGTTAAAAGCATTAGTGTTGTGTTGTGACTGTAGCTTTAAATCATGTCTTGTCCCGTCCCTCGTAACCCCATCCTCACACCAGTAAATATAATCCCAATGTTCATATTTGCTGACGTGTTTTATCATTTATATCTGACGACCGTATATGTGTTTGTATTTATGTTGGTGTGTTTCTATGTGGATTAATGTTGATTAATGCTGTGGTTTTTGGGAAGAGCTAGCCGTGCACAGGAACAATGAGCGGTCTCAAAGACAGCTGCTTCATGTAGCAACAACAATTTACTGAGTGAGGAAGACGGGGGGATTTTATTTACTTTAAAGGTGCAGTGTGTAAGATCTGGCCAAAGTTTTAGTTTATAACATTCATAACATGCCTTATAATTATATCGACAGAATGTGGCAGGGTTAGACGTTTCAGATATCTACTGAAATCAGCACGCTAACCAGGCGGCAACCTCCGGTTCTGCCGTTTTAAGCAAATACAGAAGTGTCTTAAACTTGCATTCTCTCTACTGGCCAGCAGGGGCGACTCCTCTGGTTGTATAGAAGTCTATGAGAAAATGACTCTACTTCTCTCTTGATTTATTCCCTCAGTAAACATTGTTAACATGAGTTTATGGTCTCAATCTCTAGTTTAAAGTCTTCTTCAATACAGCATGATGTTCATTTAGTAAATGATGCTCCATTTAGAGTCAAACAGACCATAAAGCAGGGTATGCTTTCGTGTGTGGCAACCTTGTGATTGAGAGGTCGCTGCCGCTACAACAGCCATATACGGCCGTGTCTCTTTGTCACTCCTCAGTCCACAAACAAATGGGTGACTCATAGATGACTATGTTCCCTTATTTGTTTCGAGCATGTGGCCAGATATTACACATTGTACCTTTTTTATGGGTTCGAGCACAGCGGTGTGTTTATGTTTCCTAGACCACCTTTTGTCCCCGTTCTTTCCCCAGAACACTGAGCCAGGTCAAAGAGAGGAGAATCAGTCCTGTGGTCTGTTCCAACGAGGAAGAGGAGGGGGGGAAGGGAGGGAAGGGAGGGAAGAAGAGACAACACAGACCACAATAAATAGATTTCCTAATGGCTAATCTAATGAAGATGGCTCTCAGTCTTATTCAGTACAGTCAACATAACACAGCGGTTAGAGAAAGTGGTGGAAAACCAAACCAAGCAGTGTAGATACCAGTTTTCTGTCTCAGTGGTGGGATTCTTTGTAAAAACAGAGCCACAGACCAGTGAGATGTGAACAATGTTTGACTATACTGCCGTCCACCTTCCTTTCTACACCACTTCCTCTCCTCAAAATCTTCTCTCCTCACTCTTATGTGCCTCCTCTGTCCTCTAACCCCACTGGGACTCTTCATCTCCAATGCTCCTTCTGTCCTCCTCCTCCTCCTCCTCCTCCTCCTCCTGTCTCCTTCCTGCTTCTTCACCCTGTATTTCTTCACCCCTTGCCTTCGTTTTTCTTCCTCTCATATTCTTTGTTTAATCCACATAATAAACCCTTCCTTCTTTATTTTTCTACTCCTTCTTATTTTATCTCCTGCACTGGCCTTTTGCTCCCTTGCCCATGCCAGTCTCTGTGTGAGTTCTATGCCAACCACTGTGCCAGGATAGAAGCCCTGCGACGCCAGCTTCAGGAGGAAGATAGAGGGAGACAGGTAGAGCACACTGCCACTGCTGGACTGGGGTGGTACTGCAGTTGAGATTTACTCTAATGTAAAAAGTTGTTGTACCTGCACTGCCAGACTATTTGAGAAACAAGTAAAACATAATACACCCAAGTATTTAAGTATTTAAGTAACTTTGGAAGGCTTTGCTGTCTTTAAAACCTACACACCAGACTTTTAAAATGCCTGGTTTGTGCAGAAATGTCGTGTTTGACACTCGTCGTGCACTGTGATGCCCCCCGCCAGGCAGCTAGATGTATTTCAGCCAGACGAAGCTTGACTGTGATTGTCAAGTGGTTTGACTACTGCAGAGCTCTGACACTCACATACTCACGTATTGGTTCTGGTGTGTTGTTTTCTTCTAATATCACGAGTCGGTGACGCCTCTGACAAGGAGGCACGCAATACAAACAAATGCATTGTTAGCTAAACTCTTTGTGATTCATTTATAACAGGATGGACGGGATCATACATTGTAATGGGTAAAAAAACAGCCAGAGATATGTCATATTTATCAGAATAGGTTTTTTTTTATACAGATTTAACTAATTAGTGTGGATTAAATGAAGTTGTGTCAGCCTCATTACTAACTTAAAAACCTAATAAACACTTAAAAACACTAACTTAACTATTCTCTACAATCCAATACAGACACGTCAGTGAAAGAAACTAATCAGGCTTCTTGCACACTGATGCCAACTTCAGTCTGTTTTTATAACACTGGGTACACTAAACAGTTGTAACAGCACATTACTCCTCCCAGTGAGTCACAAGAGCCTCTCCTTAATGAGTCAAGGCCTTATCGTGCTCTCTCGTTTGTTTAATCTCTACTGAGAGAAAATCAATAGATCTATGTCAGGAATTAAAATATTTCTTCCGGTAATGAGGAAGCAGTTTGAAATAAATTGAGATACTGAAAGCAAATATTACATTTCCACACATATGGTATGCTTTTGAATATTTTATGGAACTGACATGCAAAATGTGACGTAACCGCTAAATGCACAAAACAAGTAAACCCAGCATAACCTGCTAACTGCTGTTGTGTCTGTGCTGTGTCTAATATTGTCATTTATATAGTTATTTTAAAGTATATAAGATTATATTAACAAAGTAAACTACCAAAAGGACTAATAGTGTCCAATGAGTTCTCTACATGCAGAAAAACTGCTAAAAATAACTCCTTTAATTGGACAAAATGCGTAAATATGGTCTGGACCACTAACTGTCCGTGTGTGTGTGTGTTTACAGAATGATTGATCCTCTGTGTGTGTGTGTGTGTATGTATATATATTCATGTATATGTGTGTTTCAGTGCCAGGAGCAGGGACAGCTTCAGGAGTGTGTGTCAGCCGTCAGGGTGTGTCTGGCTCGGCTAGACTACGTTATAAAGGTCCTCACAACAACCAGCCTCCTTTCTGCTCTCTTTTCTTTATCTCTCTTTCTAGTTCTTCTCTCCATCCTGACTCATCTCTTTCTTGACTCAACTTCTCTTTGCTTCCTTTCTTTTATATTTTCTTTCACCTTTTCTTCTCCTACCCTTGTCCCCTAAAATATTTCATCTTCCTCCTCTTAAGAGTTCCCTCTTTTCTTTGCCAAGCTGGTGTTAGCTCACTACTTAGCTCCCATTGTTAATGCTGCTAAACTAGGCAGGTGCACTAGATTAGTTGTTTTTTTTGCTGTTGCTAGTTAACTAGATTGCCACTGTGCTGTTATGCTACTGCCTGTATGCTACCAGATGATGTTTCAGCCAGACTAGTAGAAGCTAGTCGACATTTATGGGGCTCATATGCAGATTAGTACAGTAAACTGGTCTGTATTTGGATGAATGTGTGCCTGTGTCTTATCTGTACGTGTATATGTGTCATGCTCTGTTGTCTCATATCCTCCACATCCTGTTTCAGAATGATTCGGTGTTCCCTCTCTTCAGAGTCGTAGTTGGTTTGCTTGTTTCTGAAGGTTTCCTCACGCTGGTTGTTTGGCTGAAACACGACAGCTGCCTTGTGTTGTTCTAGTAACAGAGTGTTCCAATGGCACAGCTGGTTGTCATGACTACACAGAACTGTCGCACTGCATCCCCTTCTCTCCCCTCCCCACCTCTTTCTCTCTCTTTTTCTTTTTTTTTTAATGCTTATTCCTAACGCTTCCCTCAAACATACTGTGCCTCGTGCAAGCTCCGCCCCCAACACCTCGGCCGGTGTTCGTTAATTTATGAAAACTAATTAACACACATTTATTAGTCACTGTGGTTTATTGTTAAAAATACCCAAGAAGATGCTTTAAAGTTTTTTTTGTTATTTACCAGAAGGCTGTATAGGTTTAAACTTTAATGTGGTTTCGAAGTAACAGACATGTCACTTAAATTAACATATATAGCATTCTCACATATTAATTGACGCACATGACATCCTATACAGCCAGAAACAAAACTTTTACATCAAACTCACTGCAGTGAACTAGCAGACAAAACTTTAAAACTAAACCAGCCAAAGCCTGAACTCCACATGAACTGCAAACCTTCTAAACAGACGGATCTCTGTGTTTTGGGCTGAAACACAACATTAATAGTTGGCCCCTCTTCGGCTCAACGAGGAAAAAGCTGTTTTGGAAGAACTTTGTCCGCTTGGCGTTTCACCTCTTCACTATATTTCCTCCTTTTCAGCTCTGTGTCCTCCATTTTTGTAGCTTCTTTTTGGAGGCAATATGGTATCTGGTCACTACATTTTATATAGAAGTTTAAAGAGATTAAGATTAAGAAATTCCAGGGGTCTCTGCAGATACAAACACCACTTCACACTTTAAGTGGGTCATAAGTGATGTTAAAAAGGGTGATTACTTTTGGATGAGTCTATACATGTCTTTTTATTTTTGTTGGTTGATTTTATGCTATCTCAGATTCTTCCCCTAGAGCTCAAATTCAATAAGGAAAGGTTAAACATGCACTAATAAGACAAAAAGACATCTCATTCTCAAAGAACCTGCAAAGGGTAAAATGCACCACGAACCGCACCGCCAAGTGTAGGTACTGCTTGTATTTCATTTAGGGAATTGTGCAAACATTTTGTGAGAAATTGGCCCCTTTATATGCAAATTAGCCTCATTGCAAAAACAGAAGGTCGGTGATAACTGAAGCGCAATTATAAAGAGTGTCTGCTCTGACTCATTTATTTTGAGATGCAATGACAGGTATGTCATGAAACGTAAAAGGATTAAAGCTCCCCTACTTGTCAGACAAAAAGTTTATTATATAAACTAATTAATTCTCCCCTCTTTCAGCGAAAAAGGGCAAATTGCAGTCATTTGCAAAATGTTATGGGCATTTTTGCTCTTTAATATCATTAGCATAACAATTTTTATGAATCAAAGTGGGCAAATACAGGTTGCAAATGAATGTTGCTATTAGCGGCCGCAATGCATTCTTTGTGAAACAGTCTACAGTTGATCTCTCGCAGTGGTCAGTGCGTCACAGGACAGACTTTCAGGATTGTAAGCAGCAGCTAAGAGTCCTCATTCTACTTCAAAAGCAGTGAGCTGCTCCTAAACCTTGTCTTTAAATAATTAACATTCAATTAATTGCCACGGTTACCAGCAGGGACCATTCATCACCTCAGTGACGCCGTTGAAGGGGCGGAGCTTGCCTTGTTCACCGGACTAATACATGCTGCTGCTGCTATTGTTGTTGTTGTTGTTGGTTGTTTGTTGTCGGTGGTAACCCGTAGCAGCCAGCCCTCTGACCCCTACTTCCTCCTCACCGCTGTTCCTTCCTGTATCCAAACCGTGCCTTGCAGGAGCTGAGGGAGATCCACAGCCGGCAGCAGAGGCAGAAGCAGAGGGATCTGGACGGAGACGTACACTCACTGACACACACACACCCTCACATACACACCCCGATCGAGAGGAAGTCTGCTGAGCTGCAGGACAGCAGGTAAGAGTGAAGTATATGTCTTGAATAATATCCATCCGTTACATGACAGTAGAGGTTAATTATTCATTATTTCATACGTCTCTTTCCCTCTCTTCAGGTTGTCATCAGATGAGGCCTTGTCCTGGAGGGATGAATCCGCAAGCTCCGCCCCCAACGCCCCGAGCCCCCCCTCCATCTCTGCACCCCACGCCTGGCTTAACAGAGTGGCTCTGGAAGAGGAGGAGAGGAGGAGGAGAGGGATGGAGCAGCAGGAGGAGGATGAGGAGGAGGATGAAGAGGAGGAGGAGGGCCGGAAGGGAGCCGGATCAGCAGAGGAGAATGAGGATGAAGGGAGAGGCAAGCAGGACATGCAGGAGAAACTGAGCAAACTGTTCAGTCAGCCGGCCGACCCCTGGGCTTCATCGGGTGTGTTAAGGCTGTTAGACTGTGAATGACTGAAACGGAGCACAAGATTACAAAAAGATCTTAAGATCCCAAAAGCAGGGATTGGTGTGTGGTGGTAACTTTTGCATAAAGCCATCAGCAGACAGTTTTTTTAATTTGGAACTAAATTATTTATCTTAAAGTGCCATCTTCACTTAATTCCAGAGTTTCTGGAAGAATTTAGGACATGTAGGACACGCTAACTGCCAAGGATAAGATTTATGAAATGAAAGATTCTGAAACGCAATTGCGTGTAAAAAAAATCCATAAAGGAAGAAACCACTCTGAGCTGAATTCTGAATCTAGTTGCTAAAACATGGTCAAAAAACTGCTTTCTCTACGATTTCTGCACTTAAATAGAGGAAGTACTGACGGGTTTGATCCATTATGAAAAGTTGATTTATTTTTTCCAAAAACCTCAACAGAAGCTTTGAATATAAAATAAGTGACCTTCAGTACAGCCGTGGCAAAATCGAATTAAAGTATCAAAAGTAAAAGTAGTCATTATACAGAATGGTTCCTTTTTAAAGATTCATATTGAGATAGAATATTATATCATTCTGTTTTCATCACTAACGAAATACATGTAAGAGGATTTTAATATTTTAGTGTGCAATGTGCAGCCAAGTTTAGATACTTTGTAAACTACTGGGTAGATTAGAAGTATAGATTTGAATCAAAATAATAGTTTTTTTGATGTAAAAAGTAACTAATAACAGATAAGTCTCAAACAAATGAATGTAGTGGAGTAAAAAGTGAACATTTTCCTTCTTAAATGTAGTAAAGTTGAAGTATAAAGTAGCATAAAATGGAAATTCTCAAATAAAGTACACATAAGATATAATTTACTTACATGCAGTACTTGAGTAAATATATTTAGTGTAGTCAATTGTTGGCTTACAGTTAGAGCAGCAGCAGACAGTGATGGTGGATTCTACTCCGTGTTTATTAAACTTCAGTTTCTCTGTTTTATTTACAGTTGAAAAGGCTCCGGTGCCCAGTCTGTTCGACCAGAAGGCTCCGGTCTGCAGCTTCGACCAGAAGGCTCCGGTCTGCAGCTTCGACCAAAAGACTCCGGTCTGCAGCTTCGACCAGCAGCAGCAGCCGGTGAAGGTGGTCTACTACAGGGCTCTGTATCCGTTTGATGCCCGCAGCCACGACGAGATCAGTATCGCCCCCGGGGATGTAATCATGGTATGTAGTACGCACACAAAGTCAATGCCCATAGACTTACATCCTCCAGCCATCCACCTCGCTACGAAAACACAGGAACACGAGGAGGAGGAGGAGGAGGAGGAGGATGCAATAGTTGCAGTTTAACAAAAGGAAGATTTAATGAAATGAGTTTACCCAAAAACGACACAAGGACTTGCATACATGCAGATATTTTAATGCCTGTTTTCTAGTATGTGTGTGTGTTTGTGTGTTTGTTTTATTAAAACCTCCTGTCTGTCTGTGTGTGTGTATATATATGTATGTATATATGTATATATGTGTGTGTGTGTGTGTGTGTGTGTGTGTGTGTGTGTGTGTGTGTGTGTGTGTGTGTGTGTGTCTCGTCTTCTTCTGTGTGTGCTGTGTGTGTGTGTGTGTGTGTGTGTGTGTGTGTGTGTGTGTGTGTGTGTGTTAACTGTTTCTTCTCTCCTCTGCTGTGCAAACTGAAGGTGAAGGGGGAATGGGTAAGTTACGAGCCCCCGCCCCAGTGTTGTGCCTCCACCAATCGCAAGCCAGCTTTTTTTTATTTGAACTCTTGCTGTCATTGGTTCATCTCATGTCACCTCCATGTTCATTCATTTGCCAGTGAATGAACGTATTTGGCTGTTTGTTTTTGATTTTTTTTTTTAACCAAATCATTCTAATCAGATCTGTGAATGTTGTTTTGGTTTATTTGTTTTCACGGTTTATGTGAAGAGTAATGAACGTGCTTATCTATGAGCGTAAAGCTTCGTGATGTTACACTTTACAGTCGGACCTCTGAATAAATTATGGCTGCCCCCTCTTTGTCGATTAGACAAAATCGGTCATTTTGGTCGTAGTCAACGAAGATTTTAGTATATTACACATTTTTTATGCTTTTTCATGCTAAACAACTTTTTTCAAGAAACATAGGAGCACATCGCTGGTAAACATTTAAAGTGGTGCTTTTTTGTGATTCTTTGCGGAGGACCTCAGTTTTCACAGATCAGTCGACAAAATCGTACGAGTGTTAGACGTCAAGAATTCATTTGGTTTAAGACCCTTAAATAAATAAATATTACTTCTGTGTAAAAATAAGACTTTTAATTACTATCAATTACTCCATAAATAAACTTTCATATAGCATTAGATGTAAACCTGCAAAGCTTTACAGCAAATAATTTGACGGACAACAACATGGTGGGCTTAAATAAATTAAAGCCACAGCCCCAGGTTATATCATGTTTTCTTTTTTTTTTAAAGAAGTAGAATAATTGAGTTAGACAGATAATTGAAAAGGTCATAAGAGCCAGAACACAACATTAATAGTTAACAAATGTCTTGTCTCACTCAATTATGTACTAATTTTGTAATTCTACTTCCTGGACATCCGTTCTGAACTGAATCGGAATATGTACACACATCTCTATCGATGAGTGTCCCTTCCTCCGTTCCTTTCCTCGCCTCCTTGCCCACGGGAACTGCGAGCTGAGGAGGCGAGGAAGAGACTTGAATCGAGGCAACCGACATTTAACAAACAGCCGTCATTTTAAAGCGACAACAATTAAATATGACGTGGTGCAAAGCTGCATCAGCTGTCCATTTACACATTGCTTCTTTTATATGTCACGGTTGCAGAAAAGACTTCTACAAAGGATACACCAGTGTATCCTCGCTTATGACTCCTCCGGCAAGCCTCCTCAAGATGTATTTTAGGAATTGGGACGAGTTTCAGTTTGCCTGAGGAGACGAGTAGGCACAAAAATCGAGAAACGAGAAGAGCCCTCTGTGTGTCCAATCATGCTTCGGCTTTATCTTAACCACGCCCCTCTGCTCCCATAGGTGGATGAATCCCAGACAGGTGAACCGGGTTGGCTGGGAGGAGAGCTCAGGGGCCGGACCGGATGGTTTCCAGCCAATTACGCCGAACGGATACCGGACAGTGAAGCACCAATCAGCCTCCGTGCAACCGCCTCAACCACACCTACCACGGCCCAGCAGCCAATGTCCACGCCTCCTCCAGCTCCTGGACACGCCTCCTCCTCAGCCTCCGCCTCCTCCTCTGCCAACAGCAACTGGGCCGACTTCAACACCACGTAAGTACCCCCCAATGTCAATATAACCATCCTAACTCATCATTATTAACCACAAACCTGTAATACTGAGTTGTCTACGTGCTTGAATTCCCAGTTGGCCCTCCAACACAGCCAGTCAATCAGAGAGCGAGGGATGGGACGCATGGCCGACCTCCTCAACCAGTCAGAATCCTTCGCTCAGTGTTCCATCGGCGCAGCTACGGCAACGCTCCGCCTTCACACCTGCTACCATGACGACGGGCTCCTCTCCTTCTCCCGTGCTGGGGCAGGTAGGAACGCAACGAAATTTGGTGGATCTCAAACCGGGTTCATTGGATTTGATTCGCTACACAAACATCTGAACTGATTGTTACTGTTTTCTGTTGGTCAGGGGGAAAAGGTCGAAGGTCTTCAGGCTCAGGCCTTGTATCCATGGAGAGCGAAAAAGGACAACCACCTCAACTTCAACAAAAATGAGGTACATGAGCATTCCTCCATTCATTGCACACTTTTGAGATGTTGACTAGTGTATCTTTGTCAATAAATCTGCATCTCGCTTCTGTTTTAATTACATATGTATGTTTTTATTTGTATATTTTTGTGCTAGCCATATTTTCTGGGTGTGATAATTTATTTAACTGAGTTGAACTAATAGTGGGGAGCTACCAAATGGCACAAAGCATCCATCTTTATTTTTTTTGTACATTTTTTCATTCTGTTTAAACACTGTACTTCTGCACAGTTGCAGATAAGATTACGCTACACTAATATTATAAGTTCAATACAGTATATATGTAGAATTAGATTCCAGTGGTGGCTGTATAGGACTTCTTCCAACTCATGTGATCAAATAGATAGATAGATAGATAGATAGATAGATAGATAGATAGATAGATAGATAGATAGATAGATAGATAGATAGATAGATAGATAGATAGATAGATAGGTGTAATCAATTCCAAAATTATCGGTTTTTATCTAATTAAATAATCTGCTTCAATTCTTTTTTGTTGGTGTTTCGCCTTTCAAAAACAACCTTTTCACTGCAGTCAAAGTGTGTTGCAATCTAACAGAACCACAAATGACTTTTATATAACTACACTCTTTTTAGTTAATTTATATATGACTGTTATGATGTCATTAAAAGATGAATACAGACGTAGCTTTATTTGAAAACCTCAATAACAGCTGTGAATGCAAACAGACAATGACATTCAGTAAAGCCTTAACTAATCGTGTTGTTGTTATCGTTGATGCAGATAATCACGGTGTTGGAGCAGCAGGACATGTGGTGGTTAGGTGAACTGCAGACCGGACAGAGAGGCTGGTTCCCCAAAAGTTACGTGAAGCTCATCTCCGCCACCATGACGCCGCCGCCTGGAGCCGCACCACGAGTCAAAAACACTAGGTGAGTTAAAGTGGTGCATCAAGTCAGAATGACTTTGATCCTGCAGGTTAATTAACAAAACTTAAAAGCACTGAGTCATGTTACTAACACTTAAGCCAAACAGTGGTTGGCTTTTGGAGTTAGGGTTTTTAAGATTTATGTTCTATTCTTGAAGCAACAGATCTTTTAGAAAGGACCTTTTAAACTCCACACCAGAGATGATTGGACTGATGATGTTCTGGTTGTCAGGCTCTCTAAATGCTTTTTTGAGCAAATATCATCATAAACTTATTGTAAGTTGCTTTGGATAAAAGCATCTGCTAAATGACTGTAATGTAATAAATTATTCAGTAGATTGTGAGAAATTGCTTTTTACAGAAGTTGCATGACAAGACTCATCATAAAAAGAATGATTCTTATATTATTAAATATGTCGGGCTCTTTGCACCAAACTTTTATGTGCTTTTCTTTTTCTTATTTTTTTTTTTAAGTAGAAACTGCAAATAAATACTTAATCCAGAGTTTAAAGATTTTTTTTTTTCTAACTTGTCTTTTCTAGTGAGTCTGGAGTATCAGAAAGCCCACCCAACGGAAAACGCCCGTCCCCTTCCCCAACAAAACCCTCGGAGTCCGGAGAAGGTAACACACGCAAACATTTAAATGTATTTTTTTTTTAATTTAAAGTCAGGTGAGTGATTGTCATTGACTCTGTCCATGTGTCCGCATGCATGTTTACAGAATACGTGGCCATGTACACCTACGAGAGCAGCGAGCAGGGGGACCTGAGTTTCCAGCAAGGGGAGGTCGTCATGGTGACCAGAAAAGAAGGGGATTGGTGGACGGGCGTGGTCGGGGGAAAGACCGGAGTCTTTCCTTCTAATTATGTCAAACCACGAGACTCGGCTTCAGAGGTGAGATCTCGTTCAGAACGTATGAACCAGAACAGTGGATGTGTCTTTTCTTTGGTTTTTTTAAGAGTTTTTTGTAACGATTGTTATTGAAACCTTGTCTCCAGGCTTTGGGATCAGCAGGGAAGACGGGCAGCCTGGGAAAGAAACCAGGTGAGCTTTCAGTGACTCTGTAATGTTGCTCCATCGCAGCTGCTGTCGCCTTTTCTGCACTTTCTTGATGCTGTCAAATATAAATATGTCGCTAAAGTCAATAGTTGTTTAAGTGCAATTTCAAAATAGAGGCGATGAAATACTGAACCTAATCTTCTTCTTCTTCTTCCTGGCTCATCTGACTCTCCATCAGAGATCGCTCAGGTGATCGCCCCCTACAGCGCTACGGGAGCAGAGCAGCTAACGTTAGCGCCGGGACAACTCATCCTCATCAGGAAAAAAAACCCGGGGGGCTGGTGGGAGGGCGAGCTCCAGGTAAACAAGCACAAAGTCTTGATATATGCAAAGAAATCCACGTACATGACAACTTATAACAATTTTGTCTTTTGAGGATATTCAGTATGTTTTGTCTGGATTTTGTTAATATATAATAATTAAGTAGTTTGTAGTTTGATGTTGATTAAATGGCATTAAAAGCATATATTTACCTTTATTGTATGTAATATTTATTATATGAATATGAGGACTCTGGTTACGAATCATGAGCTCTGTGTTCTGATTGGTTCAGGCTCGGGGGAAGAAGCGCCAGATCGGTTGGTTTCCGGCCAACTACGTGAAGCTGCTCAGTCCCAGCACCAGCAAGACGACGCCCACAGAGCCCACCCCTCCAAAACTGGCTCCGGCCAACACAGGTACTCACACAGGTACAATCACAAACAAATACACGTGCAATGTCTTTAAAGGTACTGTAGCTGCATCGCAATATGCTGGGGAAATAAATGAATCACAGGGTTCCTACGCAGTATGGAAAAAATGTGGAATTGGAAAAAAGAAAAGAGAGTATGGAAACATATTTGTTTTTCCAGAGTATTGATCCTTTTCTTTTTCTTATTGAATAGAAAATTCTAATAAGAAATTGATCATACAAGCAGTGTTTTCCATGGGGTTTATGCATATTTACCAGTGTGTAAGAATAGGTGTCAGAATGGAACATACATGTTAACATTTATTTACATAATAGAAATCTATATATTTGTACTCAAATACAGTGTGCAAAATCGACCAAGGAGTCGGGAATATATATATATTTATTATTTCTTAAATTGGAGCGTATGTAGGAACCCTTGAACTACCTAAACCATCACACCAGAAACATTTAAGCATATTTTTTCCATTCTTTGTGGAAAAGCATTTTTTGGGTTTTTTTAAGTTGTGGTCCATAAATAATCAATATATTTCTGAAATATGTTGTTTGTGTTACTTTGATAAAAAACTTTTATTGCAACTTATATGAAAGTTGGCATATTATATTGACTGGACCTCATGACATGTAAAAGCCACCAATTCTGATTGATAAAAAAACATATATATAAACATATAATATACAAATAAAACAAACTTGAATCTCATGTGTGTAGATTAAAATATATCTGGACAACAGAATCATGGAATGATATAAGAGGGAAATAGTCTCTTTTAAGTGTCACATGTGACCTTGAATCCTCATTCTGTCCGTCATGTCTGCCTCCGGTCCTGAAGCCGTGTGTCAGGTGATCGGCATGTACGACTACGTGGCCCAGAACGACGACGAGCTGGCCTTCCAGAAGGGTCAGGTGATCACGGTGCTCAACAAGGACGACTGTGATTGGTGGAAAGGGGAGCTCAACGGGAGGGAGGGGCTGTTTCCCAGCAACTACGTCAAACTCACCACAGACACCGACCCGAGCACGCAGTGTGAGTACACACTCACACACACAAACACACACACACACACACATAACCCCACATGAACACATACACAACATACTAATATTAGCATTCTCAATAGGACACACAGTCACACTCACACACTCACACACCCCAGAGCCAGGTGTGGAGATGCTGTCCCTCTCTCTCTCTGTTTGACCCCGGATTGGTTTGACCTGTGACCTTTCACCTTGACACCTCCTTTGGGCCTCTTTGATAACCTCCCAGTCGTGCAACACCTCTGGGTGGTGTTTGTGTGTGTTTTTATAGTGTGTATGTGCATGCATGTGTTTGTGTATATTTGCTTCAGTGTAAAAGTGTTTCCTTTCTTCCTGCATGTGTCCCTTCAGCATGATCCACCATAGACTTGGAGTTTCTAGAGCTGAGCAAAGAGACCCTGACAGTAAAACATGGAAGTTGTGGGTATTTTTTAGGGATACTGAGCCAAAATGTGACCTTGTACTAGAAATAAAAACTATAAAACGTTTTGAATTATTTATAAGATCCTCATGCAGACATATTAGGACACATGAGCACCTTTGGTCCTGCAAATACTGCTATTTCTATCAATTATATACTTTCAGCGGAATCATATCATTCCATTGTTATTGCTTATTATAATGAAAAAACTGACAGAGATAAAGAAGTTCTTGTTTCACATGTGAGTGTAATGTAGAGTGTAATGTACGGTTCTGAAACATATCTATTTCGATAAATTTAAAATATTCTTATAAATATTGTGATATTGTGGATGACAAAAACAGTTGGATGACAAAAACAGGAGAACAGTCACAATTTACTGGAAACAACAACCATAGAGATGACGCAGAAGCATTTGATGCAATTATAAAAACATCAGTTACTGATAATCAGTCAATCATTACAAGCTTTTAGAATACATTACAAGTTTTGATTAAATTATTGCAACGTACAACAACACAACTCATTGAGGTACTTTATACATTTTATTGGATTCCTAATTAAATAAAATTTGAATAATGTTTTCACAAAATAAAATCTGCACCTGTTTGTAAAATGTAATGTGGAAAAACAAAATAGGTGACATTGACCTCCAGACAACATTCATGAGTCTACCCGTTTTTTATATATAAATATATAATATGTGGTGTACACAAAATTAAAACTGAGTACTACCACTCCTTGTTGAACAGTTGTTGATCTATATATGACATTTAGTTTGTTTAGCAGATTAGTATTTAAGGAAAAGCAGCCACCGTGCATTTGTTGAGTTGTCTGAGCTGAAAACACTGGAACGATAACATTTCAATTTAAGTAATATTTGCTGATATTATTCATCAAAGTTATATTTGTATATTTACATGTGTACCGTTCAATAGGAAACAAGAAATTTCCTGACAGAAACACCAAATTTTTATTATTATTTTAATTTAAGAGCTTCTCTTTTTTTATTATAAAATGTCCTATTCAGTACATATCTCAGCTTTTAAAATAAAATTGTGTTTATTTTTTTTACGAAAAAAATACTTTAATCAGAGGCATCTTTATCAGAATTCTGGCCTCAGGTATGCGACGTATACAGTTAAAAATTCTTAAGTTAGTAGACACAACAACGGTCTGCAGATAGAAGCTTTTCCGCGCCGCTCGCTCTAGATCCTCTGTTTCTATGCCAGGTTAGAGCACACCTCCACACTCTCTGTCTTGCTGCACGCTCCACCCACCTAGCGCCCGACTGGTTGTTGTTGTTGTTGTTGTTTTGTTTAGTTGTTTTTGTTGATGTTGTTGTTGTCGTCCTCTCTCTAGGATCATATCATTACCCAGAATCCCCCTCTCCTCAAAGCCCTCAAAGAGACCCACTAGGCCACGCCTACTAGGCCACTCAACCAATGGGACAGCAGCAAGAGGTCACATGACCCTGGAAATGGCGACTCTCCACCAATAGAAGCCAGAGACAGACAGACAGACAGACTGTAACGTTTAAAAAAAAAAAAAAAAAAAAAAAAAAAAAAAACGCCCAGTGGTGGCGAGGACTCTGTCTATGCACGGCTCTGACTGGACTTGGCCAAAACTCTGTTTATCTAACGCTCTGGCTCCAAACAGCACTGTTGCAACAGGAGGGAGATCAATAGTCAGCGCTCCTCTCCTCCTCTCCTACTTTTCTTCTTCTCTCCTCCTCATGTCTTTTTTTTATCGTTCTTCTTCTCCTCTTTCTGTTTTATCCGTCAGAAAGGCGTTTTTTTAGATAAGGAGGGAGAAGAAGAAGAAGAAAAAAAAAAAAAAAAAGGAGGAGAGACAAAGACTATTGAGCTCCTTTCTCCCAGATTGGACTGATGAACATGTTTTTGGACTGGATCACAGTGACTGTACACACACACACACACACACACACACACACACACACACACACACACATTACATATACATTACACACACACACACACACACACACACACACACACACACACACACACACACACAGCCCTATCGTAGCGTGGTTCAGTGGATAGTGGGTCATTTTGTGGCTTTCTGGGAGATTCTCTCATTAGAGCCAGTAGCTCAGCTCATCCCGCTTCTTCCTCCCTGTTTTTTTTAATTTTGTTATTTTTTTATTTTATTTCTCTAACCTCCCATCGGTTCGGCGGCTTAATTCACATGTCAATCAAAAGCGCTGGCTCCACCCCATCCCCTCACTAACACCCCCCCCTCCCCACAGCTCCACAGAAAGACCCACTATCTGCTGGAGGACAAGCCTCACTGTCAATGTCTCCTCTCCTCTCTTTACATCTCCTCTCCTCAATGCCAAAGACTTTCCTTCCCTCCTTCTTTTCTTCCCCTTCCCCCTACGCCAAAAGGAGATGGAGAGGAGAGGAAATGAGGCAGTATTGAGACGCGTCCGAGCGGCTGAGCGCTAAGTTTCAACCCAGGAATGCTGGGCTCCCTTCTATGTTCTATGTTTTCTCCTGTTCTCTTTCTCTGCTAGGGAAGGAAGCATAGAAGGGAGCGAGCAGCTGGAATGGGACTCAGCCACGTAGCTCAGGGCTTTAAATGGAAAGCCACGCTGTAGACGCTAAGCATACGAGCTAACCAAATTACACACACACACGTTAGATGCAACATGGTACAGAGAGTTTGCACATGACATGAAACAGTGTGAACACACACGCACACACACGTATATCTCTCTCTCTCACACACACACACACACACACACACACACACACACACACACACACACACACACACAGTGATAATGTTTTTATCCGTTGTAGTTTAACACTCTATGAATATGTATTAACTTTAACTGATCAGTTTTATGTTCTGTTGTTGTTATTTTTGTTTACATGTTTATTGTTTTGTCTGTTGCTATGAGGATGAGATGCTGTTGAGGGTTGAGACCAGGATGACGGACATTTACACGACACACAAGACCGATTTGGTACTAAATATGAAGGGGTGAAAAACTAAAAAACACTTGCCCATGGCCGTCGTCAGATCTTTGAATCATTCCAGTTAAAGGAATATTTCTACATTTTGTGAAATTCACTTATTTGCTTCATAAATGAGCGTTAAATTATCAAAATGAATACCACTCTCATGTCCGTCTGTTAAGTATCACGCTACATTCAGGCTGTGATTAGCTTAGCTTAGCATACAAGCGGAAGCACTTTGAAACAGCTAGCTTGGCTCAAAATAAGCCTAAAACCTCCTTTGAAGTCAGCATTTAACTCCCATAAAACTAAAGTTTTTACATTTATGTTTGTGCAGGGATGAAACAAAAAAATACAACATTAACTTGAGAGCATTTTAGGCGTTCGCTTTTGTATTTTGGAGCTCTGGAAAGAGCCAGGCGAGTTGTATCCCCCTTCCTCCAGTTTTTATGCTAAGCTAAGCTAATTGCTTCTGGCTCTAGCTTCATGTTTAATGTACAGACATGAGAGTGATATTGATCTTAACATCTCACACAAGAAAGCAAATAAGCATATTTCCTAAAATGACGAACTACTCCTTTAAATAGCTCAGCTGTTCTTTAGTTGTGGCTCAACTTCACAAACTAGTGATTTTTTTTTTTTTAAGTCATTTTGAGCTTTACCTCCTTTAATATTCCACACTGTGATGCACCTTTTTGAAAGTGTTTTAACGCATTTGTCACCAGACTTCATGCACAAAAAAGCTGATTTTAAGTTTGCTTCCGCCTCTCCCTGGACTGCAAAAACCTACTGTAAAAATATATATCATTCATCATTTCACCCCTATGAGATATTAAAGAAGGAAAGTGAAACCTGTGATATTTTAAACTCACTAAAAAAACCTCTTCAGAGGACCGCAGCTGTCATAACTCCTTCCTGCACTTCTAATCAAACCTATAAGACACTTCGTTCCCACTCATTTTATCATATTACTGATGAACAGGTCTGTGTTGAGGGTCAGTGCCAACAGCAAAGCCTCGCAACATATAATATATATACTGTACATTACCTGTTACCATGGTGACGCACCTCCCCGGTGTATCTTCTGCATTTCCCACAGCAACAGACGTAGTGTTATAACGGTGGCCATATCAGATTTGTATTGTTTTTTTTGTTTATGTTTATCCAGATGACAGTATTGTGATTCTTTTTAATGTTTACCCTCAGAAACACAAACGACAAAATGAAACGATTATTGAACTACGCAAGTTTTTTATACAACAAGCAATAGAGTTGTTATTATTATTATTATTATTGTTATTATTGTTGTTGTTGTTAACCTGCTTGGATCCCATTGGCTCCTCAAGTGTGTCAGTATTGGAGGTGGAGGTCTCTGATTGGGCGATGAGTCAAAGACCGTCGGTTGTTAAACTAAACTGAGACTGGAGGATTGTTTTGGGAGATAAATATGAACAGATCTAGTTCTCAGGGTCCTAGTGGGAGTTTCTTTCAGTTTGGTAACCGACGGTCGAGACTTCCTCACAGTCAGATTGAGTATTTTAGGTTGGAACAAAGACCCACCTTGACCAGAGCCATGCAGCAATATATCACACTTCCTAATAAAGCCTGTTACTACATGCGAACACTCCCACCTGCAGACTTCATTTTTGTCCCTATTAGCATGCTGCAGGTGGAAGCAGACCAGACTTCAGCTATAAACATTGATTTTTAAACATTTATGTCTTTTACCATTATTTTTTTTAACACAACGCACACAGTTTGCTCTGAAGCATGGCTCTGGTCTAGTCTGGTTCCTTTAAATAAATTTAAAAAAAAAAATCATGAATAAAAGCTCTGTATGATTCTATAGTTAATCTAATGAATGATAATTGGTTGATGCTTCATGTGGATTATAAATAGCAAAATGATGAATGGACGAATGGATTAACAGCCAAATGTGACAGACTGCACTTGGTGTCGGAGAGTGAATGAGTGAGTGAAAACGAAAGCATGAATGAGCAGTTTTATGGACGCTAATGGTCAGATGGAAACACAAAAGGATGGGAGAAAAACAAAAGGATACTTGAATGAGTGAATGAAAACGTGCAGAATGTTAGCATAGCATTGGTAGTTAAAAAAAAAAAATGTCCCGAGGTTTTATTGGTGGAGATTTTAATGAAGCGTTGAATCTGACTGGTCCTGATGATTAAATGCTCTGAGACAGACTGCAGCCGACTGGCCTCGTTACTCTCACACACACACACACACACACACACACACACACACACACACACACACACACACACACACACTCAAATAAATCTGTCTTAAGTGTATAGAAACCTCCTGTTTAACAAGCATTTGTTTATAAAGTTTTGATTTTTAATACGTATGGGCCTTTTATAACAGTTTGTTAAACAAATATTTAAAAAAATATACATTAAATACATGTATTAAGTTTGTTAATGGTGAGCCAAACAACTTTAAGCTACATTTATTAAAATGTTAAATCACTTTTCAGCATCTTTGCAGCTGTTTTTTGCTAAAAAGGCTGAAATATAAGAAATATAAATAGAGGTTCTTATAAGGCACATATATATATATCAAAGCTGTGTGTCTCTTGTTCCTCAAAAACTGGAATGTTAGAATACCAAAATTTTGATTTCAACTTTTGGACATCTAGCAAACTATTGATAACTGCAGCAGAGCGCAATTACACCTTTGTCTTAACTGATTCCACAGCAGATCTGAGTTTGTAACAAATCGAGAAAAAAACTCTTAACAATTTGTTTTGCACTCAGCTTAAAACTATTTTAGGTAATAAAAGTCATAAATATCTGTATAAATACCAGTTTCATGCCAATATCCAGGCAGTTTCTGCTATTTACAGTCAAAACTTAAGCCGTATTGAGAAGCTTCCTTGTATAGCTAGATGTAAAAAATATTACATTTCTAATAGACATTCTTATTGAATACTTTTACACTTACACACATATTTAGACATCTTAATGAAATAAATACACATTAAATCACAGTTTAAATGAGCACAACACAGACTCACATAGCAGACTTTTGACTCAAACATTCCTCCAGAGCGTTCTTCTGTCTGTTGATCTCAGGTATGTAATGTGTTGGTGATGTATTAACACAGGTTTGATAGATGTTAATATATTTTATTTTTTTTACTCCTTGCATGTGTCAGCTGTATGTGTGATGTTTGTCTTTCAGGGTGCGCTGACCTCCACCTGCTGGACATGCTGAGTCCCACGGAGAGGAAGAGGCAGGGCTACATCCACGAGCTCATCGTCACCGAGGAGAACTACGTCAACGATCTGCAGCTCGTCACAGAGGTGAACACACAGAAACCTCTTATATATATATATATATATACAGTATGTAACACAACATGTTTACCAGGTATTTGTGGTTATTTAAGGAGAATATCAAGATTTATTTTAGTGTAGATGTCAGTTTTACTGTCACATGATCCTTTTGTTTCCACTACAACCAGATTTAAACAGAGCAGAAGACAAAAATACACTTTATTTTGTCTAAATGGAGGCTGAAAATTTGCACGAAACATTTGCTTTTTGCTGACTTTATTTGGCTTAAAGATCTGATATTGTAAAAGTTCTTCAAAATCAAGTTGCGCAAACAAAACTTTATCAACAATCAAGTAGTAAACAACTGAATTCCCATGGTGGGATTTGAAGTAGCAAACAGATTTATAGGAAAATACAAAAATCTTAAAAATATCTATTAAAACTTGTGTTTTGATAAATATTGGTGCATTTGTAATAACTTGTCTCTGTGTGTTTAGATCTTCCACAAACCTCTGTTGGAGTGCGAGCTGCTGACGGAGAAGGAGGTGGCCATGATCTTCGTCAACTGGAAGGAGCTCATCATGTGCAACATCAAACTGCTCAAGTAAAGAGAAACGCACCGAACACATTCACACATTACATTAAACATAACGTGTCATAATTTAAATCCTCATTTCCAAACCTGAAACAGAAAGGAGGACTATATTTTCTAATTTACATAAAATTAATTGAGGTTTGGTTCTAAAACACCAAATAGAATTCTTTATGAGTTTTCCCTGAAAAAACCCAGAAGTCCAAACTTCCCATCATGCCTCTCTCTCTCCTCCTGCAGGGCTCTGAGAGTGAGGAAGAAGATGTCGGGCGATCGGATGCCGGTGAAGATGATTGGTGACATCCTGACCAACCAGCTGCCTCACATGCAGCCATACATCAGGTTCCGTCTGTCATCTTTTAATCCCGTCTTTCAGGGAGTCGCTTGATTTTTTTGCATCTTTTATAAACAGCTGTAATGTAAATGTGCTTGTTTTCTAATTATGTGATGATTTTATTTTATTTATTGTGTGTGTGTTCAGGTTCTGTTCGTGTCAGCTGAACGGGGCCACACTGATTCAGCAGAAAACTGACGACAACCCTGAGATCAAAGACTTCCTGAAGGTAGAAAATACACACAAACACACACACTTTTTGTGCAGCACTTAACTTTTTTAGTGAGAATCAAAGGATTCCATTATGAAATGGGGTTAATTCAACATTCTGCATGAATTATTGAGTAGAATTTGTCAGTTGTGGTTTGTAAACACAACATTCAAAGTTGGCCCCTTCTCCGAGGTCCAACAAGTTTTATGGTGCCTCTGCAAAGTTTTGAAACAAGCTTTATCATACTTGGCATTTTCGCCCAGGCTATAATTGCGTGTTCTCCGTAGCTTCCTCTTGTATGTGTGCATACGATCTGGCACCTGTTTGTTAAGTTTGTATAGGAAGTGACGCCCAGAAACGTCCCGAAAACAACCAAATAATAAAAAAACAGAGAGAGACAGACATCATAACACACCTCTAATGGATCACAAGTGATGATTGAGAGGGATCATTTTTGTTTTTAAGGAAAATACTACTCATTTAAACTTCAAAAATACATATTTGTCCTCTTAACTTCAGTGCTACTTGGTGTGAGTGTCTGAGTGTTGGACATGCCTGCCTTGTGTCAAATATATTGGGAATATATGGCACCTTGGCTTGTGGTGCTCAAAGCGCCAAAAAATAAATACATTTAAAACTCAAAGCAGTCTCTTTCTGTAAATCATGTTTACTCAAATGAATCCACAGATGTGACCAGTTTCATGTTTGTTTGAAAGAAAAAAGTTCCTTCAACTTTAGACATTAGGAATAGGGTTCAACCAGCATTTCATAGATATAGATTACAAATAATTCCTCTCTAGTGTGAAAAGCACTGATTTCAGTTGTCTCTCTCTGTCTCTCAGAGGTTAGCGATGGATCCCAGGTGTAAAGGGATGCCTCTGTCCAGCTTCCTGCTCAAACCCATGCAGAGAGTCACTCGCTACCCGCTCATCATCAAGAACGTACGTATCACACACAAACTAAAGGATGAGTTTAGGAGACTTTAAACTCACCTCCAGTGTGCTTTCCATTCCCTCTTTTCTTATTTTTCTTCGTCTGTCATTGTCGATTTCAGATCTTAGAAAATACTCCGGAGTCACATCCCGATAACAGTCATCTGAAAGCTGCTCTGGAGAAAGCAGAGGAGCTGTGCTCACAGGTGAACACACACACACACACACACACACACACACACACACACACACACACACACACACACACACACACACACACACACACACAATCTGGTGTCCATCACTTGCAGTGCAAAGTAGGAAAGAGTGCAAATATAAATATCAATGATGTGCGAATACAACAAATTCAAAGTTTATGTAAGTAAAAGTTTGTTTGTACATATGTGATATCTTTTACAATAATTGTATTTTTTTTTTACGTTCCAACAAATAAATAAGTAAAATGAATGGTGTGTGTGTGTGTGTGTGTGTGTGTGTGTGTGTGTGTGTGTGTGTGTGTGTGTGTGTGTGTGTGTGTGTGTGTGTGTGTGTGTGTGTGTGTGTGTTTGTTCTGTGTGTGTGTTTAGGTGAATGAGGGCGTCAGGGAGAAGGAGAACTCAGATCGTCTGGAGTGGATTCAGGCTCACGTTCAATGTGAAGGCCTGTCTGAGGTAACACACACACACACACACACACACACACACACACACACACACACACACACCTTTAGAATAAATCATCGATCACTTTAAGTAAAATGATTTCTTCAGATTTCCTGATCTTATCTGAACAAATTCAACATAATAACTCATGAATAAATACAGACAACCAAGAGCTAATTAGTATTCATATTTATCCTTAATTTATGCAGGATAGGTTTACTCTAAACTCCCACTTTAATTAGAACATCAGCAACAAAATATCAAGTATAGACTTATTAATTAAACATTATTTAATCATCAGTAATTATTTGAAAACAAATTGGAAGATTTCACTCTCGACTCTGGTTTTAATTATAATGTTTGATATTTTATAGGCAACGCTATTAAAAAATAATCATCTTCTCCGCCTCTGTCCTCCAGCAACTGGTGTTTAACTCCGTCACCAACTGTCTGGGTCCACGGAAGTTCCTCCACAGCGGAAAGCTGTTTAAAGCCAAGAGCAGCAAGGAGCTCTACGGATTCCTGTTCAACGACTTCCTGCTGCTGACTCAGGTGAGCTCATGATGTTACGTCTACTCCATATTTAAGAGGGAAATGTTATCATGTGACAGCTGTAATTTCTTTTCTTTTTCTTTTTTTCTTTTCTTTTGGCTTGTGACATCTCACAAAAAAGCACACTGTCTATTTAAGGCCACTTGATTTGATTTATTTATTAGCACATAAAAAAAAAGAATCTGAATCAGCTTTAATGGATCTATTTTTTTGCATCTCTTACAATGTTCTTACACAGAAATAGAAAGCTGGACAGATTAAGGTAAAGAATAAACAGGACTGTTATGTACACAGGTACAGTGATGAAAAATACGTGTAAATATAAATATATACATTTCTATATAAAAAGTAACAATGAAATAAGAAAATTACCAAACATTTTAAAAATTTAGAATATGCTGGGGAGCCTTAAAGGCTTATCACGGGTCTTCCCCAATTCTAATTAAAATGATAAAATTAAATAATAAATTATTCAATAAAACTTCATAAATAAACTCTAAATAATAGAAAAAAACATAAAGTACTTTAGAAAGGGCCAAACCCCAAACTGGTAACCAATAAGATTACAGAGGTACTTTCTGTATGTAATTAAGCAATAAAAAATTATTGGCTAATAATATTAAGTATAATAATATATCGATGATGAGGGGCATTGTTTTGCAAAACAAACACTTTAACTTCTGATTGAATATTTTTACATGGTAGTATTAGAACTCTTACTGTGTGTTTTTTTTCTGCTCATTCCCGGCTCTACTGAAACCTTTTTCCTGTTTTCTAAATCCGTCTTCCTCTTTGTTCCCTCTCACAGGTGACCAAACCTCTGGGCTCTTCAGGCTCCGACAAAGTCTTCTCCTCCAAAACACACCTGCAGTACCGCATGTACAAAACGGTAAGACGACACACACACTTTTAAACACACATGAACTCTCACCCACTCTCCTCCTGTTTAAACAGGGTCATCGGCAGGTCCTTTACTCCTGAAGTTTAATTGTTCAGGGGTTACTATGTATTTAACTGTTAATTAAAAAGAAAAACTGTGTTTTAACATAAAATAAAACATGATTTTCTTATCCTCCCTAAAATAAAGTAGAATTTTTTTTTTAAATAGACAAACCTGCAGTTAATGTTTCTATTCACACAATTTAACTTTTTTTTGTCTCTTTCAGCCGATCTTCCTGAATGAAGTGTTGGTGAAGCTGCCGACGGACCCGTCAGGTGATGAGCCTCTGTTCCACATCTCTCACATCGACAGAGTTTACACTCTCAGAGCAGAGAGTATCAACGAAAGGTAAAATATACAAACACATGGATGAACATGTACATTACTCTCTCTTTCTTTCTTAGTTTGATCATAATGATATTAACTTGATGTATTGTATTTAAAAAGCATGTTTTTTGTCTGTTTTTTGTTTTCATGCAGGACGGCGTGGGTTCAGAAAATCAAAGCAGCTTCAGAACTCTTCATTGAGACGGAGAAGAAGAAGAGAGAGAAGGCGTATCTAGGTATCTATCTTTTCCTTTTCTCCACCCTGAACGTTTTGTTAAAGGAGAAAGAATAGATCATTAAATAAATGCATTTTTGTGTGTCTTTGTCTCAGTTCGTTCTCAGAGAGCCACAGGTATCGGTAGACTGATGGTCAACATTGTGGAGGGAATCGAGCTCAAACCCTGTCGCTCCCACGGTATGTACCGCTATGCAAAAAGAGGGGAGGAGTTTATTTTTATTTAATTATGTATTGTTACTATCTTTAATAAGAAAAAAAAATGTTTTAAAGCTAAAATTTTGTTCCTGCTTAACTATAAATTGCTTCTTCAACATAACTTTTGGCCAGAGATTTAGCCATAACATTACCATAAATATAAATACGGTACGTTTTCACCCAAATCGTGACATAGATTCTGTTAAAAAAGTGTCAGCATCTAAAATAGAAGTTGTCAATTCCTAATTTATTTGATACTTGGTGGACTTTTCAACTATGTTATTATTTATGTATTAATAAATATACCTGTTTGTGTGTCTTTGCAGGAAAAAGTAACCCATACTGTGAGGTAACCATGGGTTCACAGTGCCATATCACAAAGACATTACAGGTGTGTTTTTTATTTAGTATTTTTCCATAATTCTCCAAAGATTAAGAGACATTTACAAGAGTTTATTATTGTTTCTCTTCCATTACTTACTTTGTGATCCTCCTTAAGAGACTAACAAACCAGCATTCTTATTTTTAACATTTTCGTTGTTAAAGTTAGTCGGGTGTTGAATGCAAAATAAGAGATATTCTCAGTCATTGAGAAGAACCTGTTTTGTAAAGTTAGTTTGAAGAGACATAGGTCTAATTTCACAATTAAAACTATTTAAAAAATTCACTGTTTTTATTCTTTAATCAAGTTCTGTATTGTTCCAAGTCTGCTGAGATAATAATTCATCTATTGGCTATTAATGTTTTATTAAATAGTATGAATGAAAATCTACACTGACTCTCATAATATTTGTAAATAATGTAAATATATATATGTATAGTAGTATAGTATATAATATGTATATGTATATATATGTAAAGGTTATTCATTTTGCTGCCTTCCTCTCCCTTCGTAGGACACATTGAACCCGAAGTGGAACTCCAACTGTCAGTTTTTTATAAAGGACCTGGAGCAGGACGTCCTCTGTGTCACTGTGTTTGAACGAGACCAGTTCTCACCTGACGGTCAGTCATAAAACCAATACCTGATTTACCACCAGTGAAGATAAATCACTTTATTTTATATATTTACATCACAAATTCTCTTTTTTTTCTTTCTTCCCCACCACCATCAGACTTCCTGGGCAGGACAGAGATCCGGTTGGCTGAAATAAAGAAGGACCAGGGCTCTAAAGGACCAATCACGAAGCGGTTGCTGCTCCACGAGGTTCCCACAGGAGAGATCGTGGTCAGGCTGGACCTCCAGCTGTTTGAGGAACCGTAAAAAGAAACCTGGACAGGATCCTACTGGACTGGATTGGACCGAGAAAAAAGGATCTAAGAGATACGATGTGGACCAGACGGTTGGGCTGGAGTAGACTGGACTGGATTCTCTTAGTTTGGTCTGGTTCTGTTTCAGAGAGCTGACAGGCTGTTTATGTCTAAAGAGGGACGTTCATTCAGCTGAGGGAAAGAAGCAGGTATACAATGTGCTTGTTAAATTAATAGAAAATATAAGAATTAGAATGGGCAAAGCGAATAACTGCGTAAAAACTGGGTCCTGCAAACACCAGCTTATAGTCCAAATGTGATAGTAACACAGTAAAATGATAATAAACTAACTGACATACAGATAATCTGGGCTGATTGGTGTCTGGGGCCAAACAGCAAAGGACCCCAATAACGATATACATAAGTGCATTTTTAGGAGAAATCTACAGACACAAATAGACAAAGTAGTAAAATCAACACCTAAAAGTGTATTTTGGATGTTTTGTTTTCCGCTAGTCTGAAAAAGATAAATGTCAGGGAAGCGAAATAGGACAAAATCTCAAAATTGACCAGTGACACTCCTTAATATTAAACCATAATATTCTGCAGGTTCTGAAGAAATCACTTAATCTCTTGAACTATTAAAATGTCTTACATTCACTTTAAAGTCTTACATTTTATTTCACTGGTTTTAAAAAAAGTAGCTGTTTCTTTTCCGATTAGAGATTGTACCAGTTCAGCTTTAAAGACGAGCAGCTCTTATAATGCACCCCATCGTGCTAATTAGCTTAGCATTAGGCAAGATGGTGTACTACCAAGACCTGTTTATTTCCCAGTCCAGTCCAGTCTACGTCTTTCCTCCCTACAGTCTGGTCCAGTTCAGTATTTGGTCCATCTAATCCAGTCCGGTCCTCTCGGAGATCAGCCGGGTCTTTAATGTTTTCTCCTCCTCTGCTTCATCAGACAGTCTCAGACACTCCAGTGACAATCCCAGCCCTCCTTCTAGTCCCAACAAACCCAAACCCCTGTGTGTGTGTGTGTGTGTGTGTGTGTGTGTGTGTGTGTGTGTGTGTGTGTGTGTGTGTGTGTGTGTGTGTGTGTGTGTGTGTGTGTGTGTGTGTGTGTGTGTGTGTGTGTGTGTGTGTGTGTGTGTGTGTGTGTGTGTGTGTGTGTGTGTGCAACAGACGGCTGGTGTGTGTATGAGTGTCTCGATGGACAGGCTAATTAAAGGTACTTTTTTTTTTTTTTTAAATGTAAAGTCTTACAATCTCTCTCTGAGTCTTAAGTTAAACTCCTCAGGCTTCTCAGCTGCAGGGCTCTGCATGTGAAGGGACTTTTTGAATTTCAAATCTGACCGTCACTGAACACTTGTCACGTTATCGCAAAAAAATAAATAATAATATGTACAGGTTTAATGAGAAATGCTAACGATGCTAATAAGCATAAACAGATTTTACCCCCAATATATGACAAGTGTCCAGTGTGAATTAACATCAATATGTCCCTTTTTACATGTACAATAATAATAATAATAATAATAATAGTATTGCTGAAACACAGGGAACAGGTGTGACAGCGTATTTAAGTCGAGGTACTGTCGAGAAGAATGTCTTAATCTTTATTATTTTTGTGACGTTGGACGCACACGGGGGTCGTAGTTTTTAGGTGATTTCTGTCACACATCTCACCTCTGTTGTATTTGTTGCTGCTGCGTGGAGCTGTCAGAGTGGCCGTCACTATGCAGGGGGAGGAAAAGCCCTAAAAAGAACCAGAGGGGGCCCAGCGCTGCTTAGGGCCCCCTCGAAAAAACACACGCTAGGTACTACAAACATGTATTTTATAGGATCAGCCTTTTAGAAAACTTCCACACTCTAATTCTAAAGAAGCTCGGTGTAAGAAAAAATAGTTTTAACTGTGTGTCGGCACTCCCAGCACTTTTAAAACACACATGCTATCACTGAACAGCAGGACTCGACTGAACAAGGTTCCACAGCGGCCATTTTGAATATTCAAAGAAGGAAACGTCACAAAATTTAACGTATTAAATGTCTATATTTCTTTTTTTATGACTCAGTTACTTTCTAATAAAAAGCACTGTAATTAAAAGAAAAATGCTTCTTGATAGAGAAAAATAGTGCATTTGTGGGGGGACTACTTTCAGCGGTGGATGAATACACATTTGGTTGTGAAGGAACGTGCAACAGTGTGGATTGTTGATTTGGCTGTGAATATAGATAAAAAAAGAGACAATCCTTGTTAGTTATATCAACAAAATATAGAATATCATCAGTCCTAACCTTTAAAACTTCAGATTATCTACTTATGTTAAGAATAAAAGATAAAATGGCAGCTTAAAATAAGCAAAGAAGTTGGCTAACCAGTTAATAAGAAGCTCATTTTAGATCCAAATATTTTACGTTATTAACACGTGAACTAGTTCCTGCATCCAAGATCCTGTAGTTTATTATTTTTTAGAAAGTGGAATATAAATGTTTATATAGTTTTTAAAGTGCTGCTGGTGCCTTCACTTGCAGTTGTGTTGTGCCAAATAAAAGGCTGCAAGACGGACGCTAACATTTAAAAATAAAAGTGGAAATACGTTATTGTTTGGATTTTTGTCCCAAAAAAAAACAGCAATTCACTATTTTTAAAAGGACAACAAAGAATCAACAAATCTAACCTCTTAATTTTAAAACATATCATTCACTGAATTATCATTGTTGAAAACAGAAACTCAGGAGTTACTTTCTTTCCTAACGTGAGTATTTAAAATGGCCGCTGTGCTCAGTTGGACGCTCGGTACAGCTTTTAGACATGTTAGGTAGCGGTTACTGACTCACCATGGAGACAACCAACAGTTACCTTTGTGACCAGCCACTGTCCAATCAGGAGTCAGCACGGCTCGGCCAGCTTGCAGCAAACTTGACTGTGGGAGGAAGATGTGAACGAATGTGTGTGTTTACCCCAAACTGAAGAAGAAGATGATGAAGATGATGAATATGTCTTACATCCCTGTTAACCTCCCCCCCTCCTCTTCCCCTCCACACTGTACTGAAAACACTCCGGTTTGGACCCGTTCTTACTGTCCACCTTCCAGGTTGTGTATAATAATACTACTGCTATCTGAGAGTTAATATATGAGGGAGACGGAGACGGCCTGCTGTTAATTATCACTGTAGAAGAAGATGTACTTTGTTGTCTTTCAATGTTCAGAATAAACTTCAGTTGGACCAAGACTGCACCTGTCTGGATTTTTGGTTTATGTGACAAACAACAAAGTTTTTTATATTTATTTTGTCTGACTTTCTCTCTTATTATAGATTTCTTTGAAAATTCTGGACACATACCCTTTTAGATTACGTAAAATCCTTCAAATGAAACAATTTAATGTCGAAATTATTGTCTTATTCAACCCCAAAAAGGCCGTAAACCATTAGTTCACATGGAAAACATTAAAACATTATAATCCTATTTATTGTTGTGTTTTGCTTTACTTTAATTTATGCAGCAATTTGAATTTGCATTTAGTTTTTTACAAGTTAAATCAAACAAAGGAAATCCAAATAACATAACAAGAACACTATACGACTACTTAAATAATGCAAAACAAAATTCTTAATATTAAAGACAAATGTTAATATTTATAATAAAAGAAACAATCAGCAAATGTTATGTGTTCTGGAAGTTTAGTCTGCATTATCTTATTAAAAATGTACCTCTCCTATGACAGTAAAAATTTAAATCTGATAAATCAAATTTTAGGCAAACTTTGGGACATCACTTTCTCATTGCAGCAAATGCACATTGATGTTAGCAGTCCAATAATCATTTTTATTTCACCCTGATGACATTGAAGGTTGAGTTATTCAGTGTTTCACTTTTCTGCAGCAGCTGTTCTTAAAAATGCAAAAGCAAGTTATTTTCTTTCTGTTCATGTGTCCATTTCCGTCCAGGGTCAACTCTGACTGACATAACATGTGAGCCCTGTGGCCCACATGGCTATAAAAAGGGCCTCACAGAGGTTGTGTGTTGTATTGAGCAGCAGTTTGGGTCCAGACTATCACCTGCAGTCTGTATGTATGGACCCATGACATAGTCCTTCCTGTCTGAATGATATAAAGTGTAAAGGATTGTTATTGTTCTGTGTTGTGCTGCCACATGCAGTGAAAGGGGGCGTGTCTTTGTTTAAACTGATTTTTGTCAAGACAGATGAATTCAGCCACCTCTTCCTTCAAAATAAAAGCGTTGAATTTGAGTCAGATTATTTGAAAATGAACTGATCTAGCTTTGTGTGTTTTTGTACTTTTGCTAAAGTATTCTACTTAACTACAATTATTAGGTACTTGTATTATGCTGCTTTCCACATTTCAAGGCATAGTATAGTTACAAAACATATGAACAGTTTATAAATAAATTATGAAGTAATAATCCGTAGTTACTATTTATACTAGCAATATGAGTCCTTTTTAATTTTTTAGAGTTCCAAAATATAAGCATTAAAATATACTTAAAGAACCATTATTAACTCATTATTTATAAAACGTTTTATAATTGCATCATGATTATTAATGCATTGATGTTAACCTTCACTTTAATGTTTTAATTACTTTACGGCTATCCACTGCTTATATAGCTCTTAAATTTCCCCCCTTGAGTTTACTATAATTAATGGAAGATAACAGCATGGACAGCATCCATCGCTGCAGTCTATACCTACAAACAGGAAGCCAACACAATAATTACCGACCCATCCCATGTGCAATACACAAGTACCAGCTACTGCCATTTGGGAGGAGGTTTAGAGCAGCACAAAATTTATATCTATATATATTATATATATATTACATATACATTACATTATATTTAGTAGATATCCATAGCGACTATACATATATATATATGTGGCTTCTTCTTTTGGATAAACGTCTCTTACTTGGTCCATTTGTTGCTTTGCATTTAAACTCTAGTCTGAAATGTTGTTAATCTAAATCTGGTTCTGTAAGAGGTAGTTGGCCAAGAGATGCATGACTTACAATGTTTGGAGGGAATTGCTGGTTAACCACTAATCCATTAGATTGAATATTTCCTCTAGTGTAGACGTGTGTTTATGTTCAGGGTTGACAGACTTGTGCCAAATTGTGAATTCAATATAAAAATCTAAACAGCGGCAGATTGAAGAAGGTTGTTATCAAGATGGAAACCAATAGAGCTATGGAGTAAAAGTTTAAACTAACATAAACTAGGAATACTGAAGGAAAGTACAAGTAGCATTAACCTGCACTTGAGTAGATTAACTTGGTTATTTTGCACCACTTTATCAGATAAAAACAATTGAGTAGTAAACCGAAATTTAAAACAAAATCATTTTACTCTTCATAATCATCAAGTACTTTTTCATTTTTTATTATAACTTTAAATTATTCAATAAATGTTACAATTTAATGAAACATACAGTATCAGTCAAAAGTTTGGACACACCTTCTCATTCAACTACTTTGAAGAATCTAAAATATAAAACATATTCTGGTTTGTTGAGCATTTGTTTGTTTACCACATAATTCCATATGTGTTCCTTCATAGTTTGGATGTCTTCAATATTAATCTACAATGTAGAAAAAAATAAAAATAAAAAATAAAGAAAAACCATTGAATGAGAAGGTGTGTCCAAACTTTTGACTGGTGCTGTATATATATAAAATAAAAATATATATAAAATAAAGATAAAAATAAAGAAAAAACATTGATTGAGAAGGTGTGTCCAAACTTTTGCCTGGTACTGTATATATATACAATAAAATATATATATAAAATAAAAATAAAAATAAAGAAAAAACATTGAATGAGAAGGTGTGTCCAAACTTTTGCCTGGTGCTGTATATATATAAAATAAAAATATATATAAAATAAAATAAAAATAAAGAAAAAACATTGAATGATGTGTCCAAACTTTTGACTGGTACTGTATATATATATAAATAAAAATAATAAAATAAAAATAAAAATAAAGAAAAACATTGATTGAGAAGGTGTGTCCAAACTTTTGACTGGTACTGTATATATATATAAATAAAATATATATAAAATAAAAATAAAAATAAAGAAAAAACATTGATTGAGAAGGTGTGTCCAAACTTTTGACTGGTACTGTATATATATAAAATAAAAATATATATAAAATAAAAATAAAAATAAAGAAAAAACATTGAAAAAACTTTTGACTGGTAATATATATAAAATAAAAATATATATAAAATAAAAATAAAAATAAAGAAAAAACATTGAATGAGAAGGTGTGTCCAAACTTTTGACTGGTACTGTATATATATATAAATAAAATATATATAAAATAAAAATAAAAATAAAGAAAAAACATTGATTGAGAAGGTGTGTCCAAACTTTTGACTGGTACTGTTTGTTATGGACCAAAGGAGAGGTTATCATTGAGGCTTTTATTTTGACATCCGTGGCCGGGAACATGTGTGTCTTCTCCTGTGCTGTCTTGACTCCAGCCTCTCAGGCTTTAAGTAAAGCCTTTATGTAACTTATAATGCCGTCAAAACAAACACTGCTCTCCTGAACCAAACACTTCTGCAGGAAAACAACCACACAACCAGAGTGACTCTGTCCTGGTGGAGACAGAGAGCTTCAGGACATCCAGTACTTTCCCACAGCGACCTGACATTCCTCCTCAACGTTACCAAAGAGTTGCAAAGATTATAATAATATATCTTTTTATTTAAACAATCATGGCTGCTGCATTGTTCAGAAGAGGAGCAGGATTATGTGTAAGTACATTTCAATTTGATTTAAATGAGGAAAAGCATGCATACTAATGACCCACCCATGCATTTTAATTACTAATAAAGTAAGTTTCATATGGTGAGTGTAATAAATGCATTTGCATTAATTCCATGTTTACTCACAGTCAAACTCCTTGTATCCTCATGTGTAAATAAAATTTACTTTTTTCTCAAAGTAAACAACATTGATTGAGTTCCTTCAACATGTAAAGAAGTTAATCTCAAATGACGTGCATAATAAAAGTATACAGTTGCCTAAACACACTAGACCATCTAAGGACAAATATAAGATATTATATACATATTTCTTTATGTAGCAGTGTGGAATAAATGCTTCCAATGTATTGAATACCTGAAAATCTGACTATTCAAACTAGAAACAAGTTTGCCATCTAAAACCAGCATAACCTTGTTTATCATATATCTTGATTGTGTGTGTGTGTGTGTGTGTGTGTGTGTGTGTGTGTGTGTGTGTGTGTGTGTGTGTGTGTGTGTGTCCAGTGTATTCACAGGGAGCTGTGCAGAGCTGTATGGAGGCCGCAGACTGCATTGTTCAGCTCCAAACCACCAGACATAAAACAACCACGCTGGACACACATCAGTAAGACAAACACACTTTTCTCTGTCTGATTTCCTGTCTGGTTTTTATCCGCAATTGTCACAGTGATTCATACGTTATTCCTTCTCCACCAATGGAATAGTAAGAGCAAGAACTAGAGATTTTAAAGGTCCTTCTTTGACAAACAAAAATGTTTCTGATAAGTGTATGAATAAATCATCTATCAGAATATACTGTATGTAACTTTTTATTGCAAATATTACATATATTGGGGTATACAAATAAGGGTGGACAAACAATTGAAAACTAATTAATAAATAAATTAAATATTTGAAAACAACAGTACCTAAGTGTTTTGTATACAGGCTTCTCCACTGTAGTGATTTTTTATTCTAAGTTTGTATTTTCTGTCGCTGACAGAGAAAGCCAAGCCGCAGCCGGCGGTGGATGTCGCTACACTCCTGGAGCAACTCTTCCCCCACCACAGACCAGGAACAGCGCCACCTGTTGGTAAAGATCAGCACATTCAGGATGTTCTGTAGAGCAGCGTGTCAGAATGAAACCTCGATCATAAAGGGCAACGAAGCTAAATTCTTCTGCAGCTGCAGAAAAAGTTGGTTTTGGATTTTAACAGGATCTTTTTTTTCCCAGCAAGGAGTCTAGAAATCAAGATTAAGAGGATTAAATGTTTGGGGATTTGTGAGCCCCTTCTTCATCACACTACATGCAGTGGTACTTTTTCAGGTCTCAGTTGTGGCTTTCTGTTTTTAGACTATGAATTAGTAGAGTAGGTTATATAAATGTTGCGCAACGACACAAATTTCCATAGGCTCTTGAGTTGCCTGAAGGACAGTTGAGTTAACGGACTGTTCATTTATTGAATCCCTCGAACGCTGATTTGTTCTGCTTGTTCCCTCCGTGTCTTTCCTCCTCTTCATGTCCTTTTTATTCCTCCTCTTCCTCTCCCCTTCCTCCTACAGCTCGGCCTGCAGAAGCCTCCTTCATGCCCAACAAACCTCCTATCGCCTCCTCAGTGAAAGTCTCCGCCTCAAATGTTCCTCCTTTATCAAAGACAGAGCCGGAAGCGTCTGTCTCTCCAGCTGCTTCTAGTTTAAAACAAGTCGATGCTCGTAGACTTTCAAATGTGACTGTTCCTACAACCTCAGGTTCCTCTTCAACCAGCGCAACATCTGCATCTTTAGCATCAGAAGTAGCTGCAATAGAATGCCAAACCTTGATGGAAACAATAGAAACCAAAGTAGAAACTGCGACAGAGCCAGTAGAACTCAAAACCGCCACAGCACTTCCCTTATCAGACCGCATGGTGGAGGAGATCGCTGAGACGTCATCTTCTCCAGCTGCTACAGTAGAACCCTTAATAGAAACCACAATAGAATCACCAGTAGAGCATATTGTATCCTCTGTTGTTGTTGAAGGTCCAGTAGAGCCTACAGTAGAAGCTCCAGCTGAAGAAGTACAAACCAAAGTCACAGACTCAGGAGTGGTTGATGTCTTACACGCTGCCGAAGAACCTTTAATAGAAACTACAATAGAATCACCAGTAGAAGGCAGCAATTCCCCTGTGGAAACACATGAAACCAGAGCTGCTGTTGTTGAGGGTCCAGTAGATGTAACAGCTCAGAAAGTAGAAACTAAAAGCACAGACTCAGGAGTGGTTGACATTTCACACATCACAACAGTAGAACCTTTAATAGAAACCACAATAGAACCAGCAGTAGAGAAAAGCATCTCTCTTCTGGAAGCACTAGAAGATAGATCTGCTGTTGCTGAAGGTTCAGTAGAAACTACACTAGAAGCTGAGGCAGTTACAGCAGCTCTATCAGTACAGACCAACAGCACAGATTCGGTTCCTCTCAGCCTCTCGCACGCTGCCGAAGCAGAACCTTTAATAGAAACAACAATAGAATCACAAGTAGATGTTACCGTGGGAACACTAGAAACTAGAGCTGCTGTTGTTGAGGGTCCAGTAGAGCCAACGATAGACGTCACAGTAGATGTAGCAGCTCATACAGTAGAAACCACCAGCACAGACTCAGGAGTAGTTAACGTCGCATACAGTTCCAAAGACGAACCTTTAATAGAAACCACAAAAGAACCAGCAGTAGAGGCCAGCACCTCTCCTATTTGTGAAGGTATACTAGAGCCTGCAATAGAAACTGAAGCAGCTGACAATCTCTCACTTGTTGCATTAATCCAGAATTCAGATGAACATGCACCTTTGACTTTGAATAACAAATCTACAATGGAATCCACAGTAGAAGCGGTAGATGTTGCAGTGGAGGAGGCAGTGAGCAGGTCTGAGGAGATGAGTTTAGAGTCCGTAACACTCCATGAAGACGAAGTTCTGGTGGCGTCTTTAAAAACCGAAGAGCTCCTCCAAACAAAATCTATTTTGGATGAAAAGGCAGAAGAGCAAGTCCGAGATTTGTTGGTTCTTGGAGCAGAGAACAAAACCGAAACTGAGAACTCAAGCGAAGACGAAAGCGAGATTTTAACCAAAGTTCTCTCAAGATGGGACTCTCTGTCGGAGGATCTTCAAGAGTTGGAAGGAGAAAGTGGTATGTTGGTGAAGGAGCTCCTCTGTCATATTCCTCCCAAAACTCCTGACTCGGTAAAAACAAGTTCAGCCTACGATCCAGCAGAAGCCATGACGCTGGAATCGATGACTTTAGCAGAAGTGAAGGAAGAAGTTGGAGCTCTAGAAACCGAAGTTCTGCTAGAAACAAGAAACGCACTCGAGGAAGAAGCTAACGTGCTAGCGAAGGAGGAGAAGATGGAAGTTGTGACAGTGATGGACGATGATGTTTTTGAGGAAACGCCAGAGGCTGAATTTTTAACGCTGGACTCCATCTCTGAAGCCGCCGATGCAATAGAAGCCGAGACAGCCGTCGTGCTGGAGGCCATGCTCGGTTCTGGGCAAGACGCTGCTGTTCGAGAAGCAGAAAAAGAATCCGTGGAGAAGCAAGATGGCGTCTTGGAGGCCATGAGTCTGGAGTCTGTGACCTTGGCTGAAGTCGAGGCCTCCTTGGGAACTCTGGAGAATGAACCCCTGAGTGAAACCATAAATTATCTGGAGACAGAAGCTGAAGTTGTCGCCGGAGAGAAGAAGACGGAGGTGGAGGTGGAGGATGTGGATGCGTCTGGAGAGACGACTGACGGTTTGTTTCTGGCTGAAGTCGACGCTCTGCCTGAAGATCTGCAGATAGACGCGGTGATGGAGGAGCTGCTCTTTTCCGTTCCTGCTCCAGTAACCGTGGTAACAGGAGGACTGATCGATCGGGAGATTGTAAAAGCGGATTCTTTGGATGGTGAGTTGGACTCCTGAAAGTGAAGAGTCGTGGAGGTGGTCGTAGATACAACTCTAACTTTTTGACTTATGCTAATTTAAATATATGGTTTTAAAAATATTATTTATTTGCTTCCTTGCTGAGAGTAAGTTGAGAAGAGGGATACCACTCTTCAGTCTGTGTTTTGTGAGAATGGTGCTAAAGCTTGGAGGCGATTAGCTTAGCATAAAGACTGGAAGCATGGATAAAGGCTAGCCTGGGTCGGTCCGAAGTGAAAATATCTCTAGAGCCAAAGTTCATTAAGAAACTTGTTTTTTCTCATAATTTTATGAGTACACAAATGGACATGTATAAATTATATTTTTTGTTTTAGGGGGTATTACATGTTGTAACGTACTGGAGGAACGGATAAACCGAGAAAAATAAATTGTCCTACCATGCTCCTCCCTGTTAGATCACCCATTATTTCAAACTAAAATATTTTAATATCTGCTATTGAAAGGATTTAACAAACTAGATACAACATGTGAAGTTTTACGGTGTTGGTAGCTCGTTTTCACCTGATCCCAGTCTTTTTTCTCCAAGCTCTCTGCAAGAAAGCTTATAAGCAGAGTTTTGCAAAATGTTGAAATATTCCTTTAAACTCTGTGATTGAGACTAAAGAAATAGATGTGTTGATTGAAACTGAGATAGAGTGGAATCAGTCTTCTGTCCTGTTTTCTGGTGTTGTTACCACAGCAACGGTGGCCACTGGGTCAGTCGATGTCGATACAGCGGCTGCAGTGACAGATGATCCTCCGGCTTCTCCTGCTCTGAAGGAGGTGCTGATGGAGGAGGAGGAGGAGGAGAAGGAGGGAGCAAAGGATGAAGCCTTGGAGAATGAAGATGGAAAAGGGACACATGCGGGTAAATACACATGCAGATACAGAGCTCACTTCGGACAATTGAAGAAGAAAAAGTTATCGTTAGATAGTTTCATAAAGTTACAGAATTTCTTTCAGATGCAGAACTACCTCTAGGGTTTAAAATGTCCAAACTCGTTTAATAATAAGCCAAACACCGGACCAGATCGTTGTGATGTCAGCCATTGGTCGTGGACTGATGAAGCCTTGACTTTGGTGATTTCGTAGTCGCCATCTTGGAATAAAGCCATTGCCATGTTGTTTTTCCGTAACCAATGAACGGAAGTTACCATATTTGTAATGTGTTTTTTTATTTTTAAATGATCACTAAAGGCTAATGGGTTTTAACAGTATTCTTGTCATGTATTTTTCAGATTTAGATCCGGTACAGAGACTCTTCCTGGAGAAGATCAAAGAATACAACAACATGCGCAGGTAGAGAGACAAAAAAAGAGGTGTTTTGTTTTATTAAATGTCCCTAAACTACTAAAAGACATTGGTTCAATTCCATATGGTTTGTTAAAGGAAAAGTACAACCTTTTGGTATGTAACACCAAGACCTGGAAAGTGGTATTGATCCTCTAATTTAAGTCTTAAAGAGACAGTGAATTTACCAAACTGTTGAACTATTTCTTTAAGGGCCTTGAATGAACATTTCCTCTCTTTACATACATTACAACCAAGAATACTTATAGGCTTTTATGATACAAGGTTCTGGATGCTATTTGTAATAAAGAGATATTTGAGGTTTAGCTTCTGCCATCGTATCATTCAGACATCACATTTAAAAAAAAATAAAATATGTGGAATATGATTGTTTTAAATGGGCAGAAAATATAGTTTATGTCATGTCTGAAGGTTTATTCTATTGTGGTAAATTTGACTGTGTACCATGTGACTTTGAGTATTCTCATGTTCATTTTTTATGCTGCAGTTTTAGCCTCTCGAAAAACAGATAATGGATTTCAAGAGACTCTTGTTTAAAGGTTAAATAGTTAATTTCACCACATGGTGTATCCACTCGTGTATACAGTAGAAGTGAAAAGAACAGCTGGAGGCACAGTTTCAGAAAACTTTGAGATGATAACAACTGGAGAAAAGCAGAGTTTAAGATGGAATATTGGAAGAAAAATGTGATGTTGAGATGTATGATATCTCCTCTTCCTCTGAGGTTGAATGGAGGACTGATGGAGGCGGAGCCGGACTACGAAAAACACCTATCAGAGGAGACGGCGAAGCTCCAGAGACTTTATGGAGGAGGAGACCTGAGCAGCTTCCCTCAGTTCACCTTCACCGGTGAGAGAGAGAGATGAAGTGAAGAGAGAGGTTCACTTTAACATTGTGTGTAGAGATGCATCAGTGGCAGGTTTTGGATTTAAATATCCATTTAATTTGCTTAAAAGGTATTCCAAAAAATCTCTCTGTAATTGCAGCTTGTATTTATTATCTGATGATTCAATTAATAGAAAATAAGTATTTAAAATGCGGAAAAAAAATTTTTCTTTAGAGATACAGTGTCTTCTCTGACGATGTTAACTTCTTATCAGTCATGATTAACAACAAGAAGAGCACAATGGATACTAAGCTTATCACAGATTAATTGTTATTGCCATATGTCGACCATAAAGTAACAAGAAATTGCAATACAGAAATTCCAAAGATCTGTTTTTGAAACTTATAAATGGTATCTAAAGAGAGCAATGACAAGTTTATTTTTCTTTGTCACAATTATCCAATAACCGAACTGTGGGAATCTTTACCAAAAAAACACATATATATAAAGGTTATCAGAATATATCAGAATCTTATTTTCTAAACTCTCAAATATGGATTAGTTTTGGTTAAAATATTGATCCAGTGCTCTAATAAAAAGTCGAGCCAGTCTGTCCCCAAAATGAACATCACGACGGATGGAACTGATCACAGTCACAAAACCTCGGAGCGGTTGAGATCTCCATGGCAACGTAACGAATATAATTAATGAACTTGCTTTCCGATTAGTGCATGGTGTAGTTTTCAGTAGGGATGTAAGAAAAAAAATTCCAATGATATGCATCATGGCTGATAATCCAATTACTTATGTAGGTAATGAATGTTTGTTTTTTTTACCTCTGGAACATAATGTTTTACATTATAATATGTACAGTGACAAATGGAAATTAATATATATTCCCAGATGTGCAGTAAATTACTTCTGCTGTTTTCTCTTTAGAGCCACAATTGGACCAGGACTCCAAATGATCCATGACACCCACATCCCACTCTTTATGGTCTTCCTTAACCTCTTCTCCTTTTGCCCGTCCTCCCTGTCTTCCTCCTCCATTACATCCTCATATCACAAGAGGAAGAGAGAAGAGGAAGCACATGAAGTTTGTGTAGCTGATTTGCCATTACAAATAAAAATGAACATGTATTCCTGGCTGTTTGTTTGTATAGTGCAATAATGATAGCAGAACATTATGAATATTATATTTTATTAAAGCAGCACTTTAAAAAGAGGTAGTCTTGTGTTCTCGGGTGTTTAGGATGTGCGTGTTTGTGCGAAATGCAATTAAAGCGTCACAGTAATAGAGCAGTTAAGGCCTGGGTGAACAGCAGGTGGAGCTGTCAGGTCAACATGCTCCATTTGGCTCCATTTATCTCTGTCTCCCTCTCTCTGTTATGTGTTGCTCTTACCTGCATTTGGCTGTATTTGGCTCTACATGCACTCTGTCTCTCAGCATCACTGCAAATGCTGTGTGGTGACAGAGGCAGTCTTTGCCAAGTCAGATTCCCCCCCCTTACTCAGTCACGACTCTGGGATAAGAGATGGTGTGAGTCACAACCACAGATGCACTGACACACACACCAAAAAAAGGAGCGCTGAGCCAAAGTACATGCAAAAAAATGTGAATATTATAAAATAATTATTTATTTTGGGGAGGGTAAAACACACCAGAGTAATGCATTAATGTAAAATATATATTTAAAAATAATTCGGTTTTGAAAAGTGGAGGAAAAAATGTGTAAAAGCTCCACAAAAAAAATACATGCAAAAAAATGCGAATATTATAAAATAATACCTTTTTCCTATATTTTGGGGAGGGTAAAAACACATCAGGGTAATGCATTAATGTAAAATATATTTTTTTAAATAATTCGGCTTTGAAAAATGGAGTGATAGTGGAAAAAAATTGTAAAAAAATCCCAAAAATAAAATACATACAATAATGCGAATATTAAAAAATAATTAATTTTTCCTTCATTTTGGGGTGTGGGGGTAAAAACACACCAGAGTAATGCATTAATGTAAAATATATATTTTTAAATAATTCGGGAAAAAAAATAAAAAAAATGGAGTGATCGAGTGGAAAAAATCAGTAAGAAATCCCCCCCCAAAAAACATGCAAAAAAATGTGAGTATTATAAAATAATTAACACCAGAGTAATGCATTAATGTAAAATATATATTTAAAATAATTCGGCTTTGAAAAATGGAGTGATAGAGTGGAAAAAATGTGCAAAAAAATCCCCCCAAAAAAAAACATGCAAGAAAATGCGAATATTATAAAATATTTTTTTCCCCTTTATTTTGGGGAGGGTAAAAACACATCAGAGTAATGCATTAATGTAAAATATATATTTTAAATAATTCGGCTTTGAAAAGTGGAGTGATAGAGTGGAAAAAATGTGTAAAAAATCCCAAAAAAATACATACAAAAAAATGTGAATATTATAAAATAATTAATTTTTTCTTTATTTTGGGGAGGGTAAAAACACATCAGAGTAATGCATTAATGTAAAATATATATTTTAAAATAATTCGGCTTAAAGTGGAGGAAAAAATGTGTAAAAGCTCCACAAAAACAAATACATGCAAAAAAATGTAAAATACATATTTTTTTCCTTTATTTTGGGAAGGGTAAAAACACATCAGAGTAATGCATTAATGTAAAATATATATTTTTAAATAATTCGGCTTTGAAAAATGGAGTGATAGAGTGGAAAAAATGTGTAAAAAAAAAAAAAAAAAAAACATGCAAAAAAATGCGAATATTATAAAATAATACATTTTTCCTTTATTTTGGGGAGGGTAAAAACACATCAGAGTAATGCATTAATGTAAAATATATATTTTTAAATAATTCGGCTTTGAAAAATGGAGTGATAGAGTGGAAAAATGTGTAAAAAAAAAAAACAAAAAAATACATGCAAAAAAATGCGAATATTATAAAATAATAATTTTTCCTTTATTTTGGGAAGGGTAAAAACACACCAGAGTAATGCATTAATGTAAAATATATATTTTTAAATAATTCGGCTTTGAAAAATGGAGTGATAGAGTGGAAAAATGTGTAAAAAAAAAAAAAATAAAAAATATGCAAAAAAATGCGAATATTATAAAATAATACATTTTTCCCTTATTTTGGGGAGGGTAAAAACACACCAGAGTAATGCATTAATGTAAAATATATATTTTTAAATAATTCGGCTTTGAAAAAAAATGGAGTGATAGAGTGGAAAAAATGTGTAAAAATCCCCCAAAAAAAACATGCAAAAAAATGCGAATATTATAAAATAATACATTTTTTCTTTATTTTGGGGAGGGTAAAAACACACATCAGAGTAATGCATTAATGTAAAATATATATTTTAAAATAATTCGTCTTTGAAAAGTGGAGGAAAAAATGTGTAAAAGCTCCACAAAAAAAAATACATGCAAAAAAATGCGAATATTATAAAATAATATATTTTTTTCCTTTATTTTGGGGAGGGTAAAAACACACCAGAGTAATGCATTAATGTAAAATATATATTTTTAAATAATTCGGCTTTGAAAAAAAAAATGGAGTGATAGAGTGGAAAAAATGTGTAAAAAAAAAAAAAAAAAAAATACATGCAAAAAAATGCGAATATTATAAAATAATACATTTTTCCTTTATTTTGGGGAGGGTAAAAACACACCAGAGTAATGCATTAATGTAAAATATATATTTTTAAATAATTTGAAAAAAAAAAATGGAGTGATAGAGTGGAAAGAATGTGTAAAAAAATCCACAAAAAAAAAATACATGCAAAAAATGCGAATATTATAAAATAATAATTTTTCCTTCATTTTGGGAAGGGTAAAAACACATAGAGTAATGCATTAATGTAAAATATATATTTTTAAATAAATTTTTTTTAAAAAAAATGGAGTTATAGAGTGGAAAAAATGTGTAAAAAAAAAAAAAAAAAAATAATACATGCAAAAAAATGCGAATATTATAAAATAATTATTTTTTCCTTTATTTTGGGGAGGGTAAAAACACACCAGAGTAATGCATTAATGTAAAATATATTTTTTTAAATAATTCGGCTTTGAAAAATGGGGTGATAGAGTTGAATAAATGTATAAAAAAAAAAAAAAAAAAAAATACATGCAAAAAAAAAATGCGAATATTATAAAATAATTAATTTTCCCTTCATTTTGGGGAGGGTAAAAACACACCAGAGTAATGCATTAATGTAAAACATATATTTTTAAATAAATTCGGCTTAAAAAAATGGAGTGATAGAGTGGAAAAAATGTGTAAAAAATCCCCCAAAAAAATACATGCAAAAAAATGCGAATATTATAAAATATATATTTTTTTCCTTTATTTTGGGGAGGGTAAAAACACATCAGAGTAATGCATTAATGTAAAATATATTTTTTTAAATAATTCGGCTTTGAAAAATGGAGTGATAGAGTGGAAAAAATGTGTAAAAAAATCCCCCCAAAAAAAAAAATACATGCAAAAAAATGCGAATATTATAAAATAATATATTTTTTCCCTTTATTTTGGGGAGGGTAAAAACACACCAGAGTAATGCATTAATGTAAAACATATATTTAAAAATAATTCGGCTTTGAAAAATGGAGTGATAGAGTGGAAAAAATGTGTAAAAGAAAAAAATACATGCAAAAAAATGCGAATATTATAAAATAATTAATTTTTCCTTCATTTTGGGGAGGGTAAAAACACACCAGAGTAATGCATTAATGTAAAACATATATTTAAAAATAATTCGTCTTTGGAAAAAAAAAAAAAAATGAGAATAAAGCTTTCTCATTCCAATTCCAAGCTGTGTTGATCAAAGGGAATGCGCTGCGGTGACGTCACTGGACTTAGGTGTCCACTCGGGTTGCCTGCGCAGAAAACACCAGCGTGCGTGCATGCACGTGTGTGTGCGTGCATGCATATGTGTGTGTGTGCATGCATATGAGTGTGTGTGTTGAGATGCACTCTCCTCCTCCTCCTCTCTCTCTCTCTCTCTCTCTCTCTCTCTCACACCATCACACACTACAACTGCTGCACAAGAGCTCATCACACACACACACACACACACACACACACAGCTGTTTGTTTGTGTGGTTATGTGTTGACGTGATTTGACGTCGTGAGGAGAAACGGACTGTCTCTTGCACCTTTCCCATCCCTCCCTCGGCTGTCCGGGAGCCGCCATGGAGTGTCGTGTGCTGTCCATACAGAGCCACGTCGTCCGGGGGTATGTGGGCAACAAGAGCGCGTCGTTCCCTCTGCAGGTAGATACACAGTGTCGTGCATGCTTCATGTGGCATGCAGGAAACGTGACGTGCACATCGTGTCCTGATGCATCCTCAAAACCAATGCCAGTGCAATATGGATCATTATATGGCCATATAATGATAAAAACACTGTGCAGTAATAGTTAAAATAGTTTTTTTCCTGTCTGTAAATGTTATATTTCAGTTATTGTGTTTTTCTACTGTTTTTATTGCTTATTTATAATACTTGTTTTTTTTATTTTTTATTTTTCATTTTTTCATTTTTTATTTTAATCTTGTCTTTCTTTACTATGTCTCTTGTGTGCACTTTACTCTATGCTGCTGTAAGCCTGCAAATGTCCCCGCTGCGGGACTAATAATTGATTATCTTATCTTATCTTATAAGAGATGTGTGTGTGTGTGTGTGTTTCTATTAGGGTTTATTATAACCCATGCATGAGACAAATCACATGTGTTGCATAAACTATTGATGCTCTTAAAGGGTCAGAAGGTCATCTGTATCCAGACATTACATTACAGTCATTTAGCAGACGCTTTTATCCAAAGCGACTTACAATAAGTGTATTCAACATAGGTATTCAAGAGAACTACTAGTCACCAGAAGTCATAAGTGCATCTCCTTTCTTAAACAATCATCTTAAAGCATAAACAAGCATCTTAAAGCAGTTGACCTGATGTCAACCAGTCACCACAGGTCAGACAGCTGTGAGGAGTCATGGTGTGTTTCTGCACATCTGGACACAAATACAAACCTGCTGCACTGATAACCTGCAAATCCCCCCCCTCCCCTAATCACAGGAGGGAGACATAATCAATAAGGCTATTTGCTGCTGTTCTTATACACTATGCACAGGTTGGGGAGCTGTCTGCTGCTTTCTGGAAGTTGAACTGGGACTGTTAATTGCTCACATGTGTTTTGTTGTGTGTTGCAAAGACGTAAAGAGCACACACGCTTTGTTTATAGAGTTCAGGGCCACTGAAAGCATTGATTATTTCTAAAAATTGCCCCTTTTTTGGGATGTTTTGCTCTTTGTTTGTGCAGAGATTCATTGTGGCCACTAGCTGTCTTGCAATTTACATTTTGCAGAATCATAATAATCCACTGTAATTGTGATTCCATCCATTTCGTGATACCTTTACTATGCATCTCGCACAGAATTAAAGTTACTCATAATTGCATGTCTTAAAACAGCAATAACAACCAAAATAGTCTGGTATCTTTAACTTCATTCAAGACAGTCGTAAGAGAATTTAGCCAACATGAGAAAGGAAACAAAAGGCCGGATGAATGTAAAATAATTACTGTTTTATGTATTGTTATTGGGGTAAATCTGCTAATTCATCATATTATAGATTTTAGGTCATACCTTCCAGCCCTACAAGGCAGTGTAATGTTTTACTATGTGTATTAAGACACCTTTTGTATATATATATATATATATATATATATATATATAAAAATCACTGCAAGTATTGATTCTCTACGTTAAACTCAATTATCGTTAAACTGACAGGCAGCTAAAGGTTTTCACCACATTAGCCAACAGAAAGTTATGAAAATGTATGTTTGTTTACTTTGGTAATGCCTCTTTGTACGTTATCATTCACGTGACTGCCACCCTTGATGAGAGGGTCATCTGAAGAAAAGGGAGGGCAGTGGGCATCAGTCCATTAACCTGAATAACAAAGCAGATTGTAGAGAGATGAAGAATTGTTGAGTACAGCTTTTCAGTGGCTCAACATGCATTTTGCTTTTTAGCATAATAATATGAGCTAGCGAGTGTCCTGTTGAGTCATTACCTGCGTTAACCGTAGCAATAGAGGCCTCACCTGAAGGCACAGTTTACCGAGTGCTACACAAGAAATCATAACTACCAGAATAAGGAGCCAAAAAAAAGGCCAAATGCTTACAGAACAAGCCATTTATTTGATATTATGAAAAAGGACACATCGGCTATCAGCTCCTCCCGGCTATGAATGTGAAAGTGATTTCCATTTATGATCCCTAATGTTGACGGTACGATGATAACAGTGATTGCTTCGGCTCTGTAATTGCCACAGTGAAGCCGGTGATTGTTATAGTTTCATTTCTTTTATTTTTTTCCACCGGCAGCAGTCAGTAGTGCTGGTGAGGTTGCTACAGGCCTCCAGTATACTCGTCCCGTCATCCTGAAAGACAGTTGTGAGAAGTGCCGAGTCTATTTTTAGCCCCGCTGCGCCCCAGGATGTATTTTGTGGTCGTCCTAATGGCTGCTGGGCTTTGTGATGCATGTCACCGGGTTCAGTGCAGCCACGGATGTCCAGCTATGGATGATTAAGGCCCCTGGCTAATGTTTATATAGGGTTTACCACTGCAGCCTACTGGAGCTTACACTGGACACTCATACTAACCAGCACATTGTACTAAATGTGTTGCTCAACAAGAGTGGGTTACGGTTACGTTCATTGTCACCATTATTAAGTAGTACCAGGAGATGCATGTGGCTGTTTAAAGACACTAGAATCTAATATTTTCTGATATGATAACACTTAAATATAAGACTATGGCTACATTTATTATCAATGCACTGGCCTCTTACAAATAAATAAAATAGATAAGTTTCATAGCCTAAGTGAACATGACTAGTACTGCAATCATCAAATATTAATAATAAAACCAGTATGTGCCGCTACAAATACTTTTTCAGAGCATGTTAAAACACTACATATGTTAAAATTGCATTTACACTGTTTGATTATTCAGACAGTGTCAGTATTAAAGCCTTAACAAGTCTTTTTTTGTTGTTTTACAAGGTGCCTGCAAGTTATGTTGCCTAAATTCAAGACCTTAAATTACATTTTGAATTAGCTATTATGTATCTGACAGTTTTTGTGCTTTCTTTATGCACTGTTCCATGCTTTCAAATAACGAAATGTTCCTTATTTTGCATATTTTGCATCAAAGGGTCTTATACGTTCTTAAATCTATGGACACAAACTGTGTTTTTAACTTGAATGAGATTTAAGAGGAATGATAACGATGTAAATGTGCAGTTGGAGTCAAATCCAGTCTGCAAGCTATTAATCATCAGACGCTGGGTTGATAAGTATAACTTTACAGTGTTATTAGTGTATGTGGCAGGTGATTATAGTGGCAAGTCTATGAATCTACCACCACTGATGCTTGTAAACATAAGACTGTTTTAATAACCAATAAACAGAAAGCCCACAGGCCGGTGACAGAGCTGCTCTTACTGTTCAGAGTCACAGCTGTGATTCAGTTGTGTTTTAGATAAGGGATACGACGATGATGATGATGATGATGATGTCAGCGGGCGTGCAGGGCATCCCTCTCTCTGCGCTGACAACACGGAGAATCTCAGGCCTGTCAGAAGGCAGCAGGCAGTGAGGAAGCAGGGCTTCTGATTGGCCGCCACAGGATTCCTCCTGGTGACGTCACTGAAGATGGAGACAGGCTGCCGTAGAGCTGGACCGGGTAGATTCAGATCACATAGAGACACAATTCAGGACGGGTGCTGTGTTCTGGCACCCAATTTATGATTAGGGCATTTTTATGTATTTGGAGTTAAATTGAATTAGTGTTATTTTGAATTAGTTTAGTGTGATTTTTCTCAGTTATAAGTCGAACAGTTGCTCGTTCAAAACAAGGACGTTTGACGAGGTAACACTGCCCAAGAACATAATAACTAAGCAGATTGTTTGTGCAGAAGTCTTCCAGAGTGAGAGGCTGTAAAAGCTGAATAAGTGAATTATCACTGTGATGGGTTATTTATTCTCAAAGGGACGCTTTTCCTCTACGCTGTGTCTCTGGAACCAGCAGGGATGCAGTGTTTTGCTCAAGGACACGTCAGCCAGCTGGATATGTGCTGACACGGGTCCTCGTGGATGTTCATTTCTCTACTCTGCTGTCCTGAGAGATAGTCTTTATGCTTTTAAATGGATGGAAAAGTTGTTCACACTTTGGGGGGGAAATAAAATAACAAACCTTGCAACATATTTATCTGGCGACTGGCAGCTCATTCAGTTTTAGATGATGTCGTCCAAAGCGTCCTTCAGTGGAAACCCTGAGCCAGACGAACCTGTATTCAACACTTAAACTGAAGTTTCTTTATTAATCAATAACTTGATAACTACCTTAATAATTGATTAATCATTCACAATGCTTGGTTTGTTGGTAACAGCTTGTTCAGAGTTCAGCTAGGGTTCTGCTGGCAAGTCTATGTGTAATTTGAAAGTCTGTGGGTTCTTTGTCTTTCTTGCTAAGTCTGGTCGGTTGGCTGCTCGACTACTTTGGTCCAGGCGGAAACATCCCAACAGCTAGTAAAAAGGTTGACTACTACTGTCGTTCATGGTTCCCAGATGATGAATTCGGATAATATTTTGGAGATCGCCTGACTTTGCCCACTGTGCCGTCGTCTGATCAAACACTTAGATATTCTAATACTAACAAAAAACAAATGAGATTCCCATCAGCCTCAGCTTCACTTTGTGGTTTGTGCTATTTAGCAAATGTTTGCATGGGAACAGGCTAACCTAAGATGGTAAAACGTCATCATTGTGAGCATGTTAGCATGCTGACATTAGCATTTAGCCTGAAGCTCTGCAGCGCCTTAGTACAGCGTCAGAGAGCTGCTAGCATGGCCGTTTACTCGTTTTTTGTTTGTCCAACAGAACAAGTCATTTGAACATAATTTTGGGCCTTGGTAGCGTATGACAGGCATTTTCATTTTGCATTGTCATGTTATAGACTGAATAAGAAACTATTGTAGGTCGCAGTGCAAATACACCTCAAAGTCATGAACGTACTTTAAGTTCATTTTGATCAAAGAGCAAAAAGACGATGTGCACACATGGAATAAATCACTAGCAACATAGACATGTGTTTATTATGTTTGCAAGCTAACACTAAATGTAGAGGAGCCAACCCAAAGCAGAGGGACTCGGCTGCCTGCTAAGTCACGATGCAGTAAATATAGTGTTTGTATAGTGTTGACTGAGACGTGATCAGTCTGTACTGTGACACACGTTAATTAAAGAAACTCTTCATTCGTCAGTTGCGGGAGGCCTTCCTCATCTGGGAATTACCATAAATGTTGAAGTGTTTTCCCTTTTTTTTTTAAAAAAAGGCAGAATGTTTATAATCTTGGTTAATATCCTCTCCTCCGTCTCCTCCGATGCTTTCAGTCAGCAGCATTGTAAACAGTCTATCTGGATGGGACTGACTTCAGGCTCATGAATAGAGCGAGAAAGGATGTGACCTAAATAACATATTCTTAGCATCAGGAGATGAGTACACCGATTTACATCAACAGTCAATTTGAAGTGAAGGAGTCCTGTTTGCAAAACAGTCGAACACATTTTTATTCACAACTCTGGAACAGCAAACAGAAACAGATCCTTTAGAAAACATTTAATCAGCCATAGGTGAGCAGAAAAAAACTCAAAATCAACTTAAAATTGAACTGCAAGTCATTAAAAGGCAGCTGTAAGACTTGGTAACACTTTTTTTTTTTTCCTGTGCATGTTCATTTAAAGTTGTGGTGTTCTGTGCTGTAAGTTTTTTAGGTTGACCAAACTAAAGTGAATCCACTCTAATTCAAAAGTCCTGCAATAAATCCTGCCTTTATATAATGTTCAGTTTCTGTTGAAACTGTTTTAGAGATGTTGATTTAATTTCATGGTCGTTTAGAGGCTGTAGTTTGTGCTGTTGACCTGTATCATACTGAATGTGTTTCCAATATTATGTCACTCAAATCAATGTGTAATATAACATAATACACTTCAACAGCACCACAAAATACAGCCATTAAATTGACCTTGAAGGAGGTGTGTCTGCAAACTTGAACATCAACGTCCTTGGTTTGACCTTAAAGAATGAACTCCTCCATAAAAATGTTTAAACAAATAAAATAATCATTGATAGTTCCATGAAGGTAGGATTTTACTGAAGGGTGTTTGGACTGCATTTGTTTTAGTTAAGTGCCAATTAACTAGCAATTTACACTTTACACAGAACTTTTAATATACTTCCAAAGAACACAAACAAATATTTGTACTGCAAGCCACATGTGTTGCTGAGCTTTTAACAAATGTGGGCTTTTCCCTTTTGGATATTATTACTTAATCACAACTATTAGAATAGGAAGGGATTCCCACTTCTGTATGTGTACCAGGACTGTATTCTTACTGTCTTTAAAAAAAAGTTCTGAGAGCGTAACATGTTTCCTGAATGCCTCATGATGATGATGATGATGATGATGACAAATCCACCTTTTCAGAAAACATGTGCCACGATATAGAAAGTTTCCATCAGTCCGACAGCAATAGCCGGAGCGTTGACAAGCTCAAGGTCAAAGGGGTCGAGGTACTGCCTCTCCCCTCTGAAAGCAGATTCTTGTATCTCAACATGGCATTTCAATTGAAAAGAACAAAGGACTCCTTCACTCCGCCTGCTTCCTGTTTAAACCCAATTAAAATAAAGTCATTCAGATAGCAATTGACTGCGCACGTGGATGGGTCATGTGTCTTTCTCTCTCTCTCTCTTTTTCTGGTAATTAAAAATAAATCTGTTAAAAAAAAGACAAACGGGAGGACACCAAGAGTTGGTTTATGTAGCTGATCCAGATTTGAGGATGTTTTTTTAATTTCTTTTATCTGAGCTCATAGATCACAGCGCTGGTTAAAAGAAGCCAGATGGACTTTTGTTTTTGTCCTTTTTATTTATCAGTTTGAGTTACAGATATGTGTTGACATGCTGTAATTATGACCAATATGACATGGCAAAAAATGTATAATATTAGACAAAATTGATTTACTCCAACATACAGTAGCAGTCAAAAGTTTGGACACACCTTCTCATTCAACTACTTTGAAGAATCTAAAATATAAAACATATTCTGGTTTGTTGAGCATTTGTTTGTTTACCACATAATTCCATATGTGTTCAATATCCATCTACAATGTAGAAAATAATTAAAATACAAATAAAGAAAAAGCATTGAATGGGAAGGTGTGTCCAAACTTTTGACTGGTACTGTATGTTCATCTCACATGATACTATTTTAAAGATGGCTATTGGTGCTTTTTAGAAGAAAAAACTATTTTTATAACCTTTAAAGTGTTTTATAGCTTATCATTTTTGCAGCTTTACTGCTTTGGGTCACTCTCAAAGCCTTTGTCGACAAAGAAAGACAAAGTTAGCGACTAGCTGGTGAACACAGCAGAGCATTGAATAGCTAAAGAGACAGTTATTTGCCCTAGGAGCTGGTGGAGACCAAAACCGGAGGTACAAGGAGGGCGAATATCGGACTATCGGTGATTAGAAACATGAGTCAAAATCAAAGCTCCATATCTACTGGATGTGTTTGTCGTATCTTGAAAGGTGTTGCGTGGTTTCAGCTGCAGTTATTGCAAGTTTAATGACCAAACAGGTACTTGGTAACAGCATTGCTTGTACATTTCTTGGTATATGTGTACTAGTACGCTTGTAAATGTGTAGCTGTGTGTGTGGCTGTGAATCCTAATCTCTCCTGACTCCTGACGTGTTTCCTCTCTCTGTCCTCCAGGTGTTAGGGTTTGAGGTGGACTCCATCAACTCTGTCCAGTTCTCCAACCATACAGGTAAGACAGATGAAAAATCAAAAGTCTTAGTGAGCATTTGTATGTGTGTGTGTGTGTGCGCTGTGTTTTAGTTCAGTGTGTGTGTGGGTGTGTATGAGTCATTCAGAGCCCCCTGGTGTCGTGATGAGGCGTTAGTGAGTGTTAGAGAGAGAGAGAGGCGTTCGAGGCTGACTAGTCGACAGCTGGGTGAGTGGAGTTTTTTTGGCGGAGGTCAGTGACTTCAGTGGCTGACGCCAGAGCAGCTCTCAAACACAGATGTCGGCTGCAGGGGACAAACTCCATTCATATTTTACACAAGCCGTCTCTCTCCGTCTGTGGGCGTCTCAGATGCTGCCGGTCTTGTTTTGACAAAGCAAAGATGCCGAGATTAGTTAAGTCATCCTGAGGAGTACGACTCAAGCTGTGAAAACACTTGTGGCAGAAGAGGAACTCTCTTAAATCGTGAGCTTGAGGACTTGTCGTTTATAACCCAGGGGAATGGATGTTGGTATTTACATGGGGTCTAATGGAAGGTGAAAGATTAAGATGAATAATGGCAAATATAGGATATGTTTCTGCTCCATTGATTTTGAGCTTTTTTTTTAAATCTATTTTTCACAAGTTGTTTAACAATCAGAAACTATACGACAAATATCACGGCTACATCAAAATACACAGCTGTCAGATTACACAAACAACACTGCTCCCAGTAGACCACACGTACCAAATAACTTTTTTTTTTTCTTATTTATAATACCTTTACTGTGTGATTACTGTTTATTATACTTGTTTTGATACTAATTTATCTTGTCATCCTGCAAATGTCCCAAATAAACAATTACCTTATTTCATTTTATCTAATTTGGATCAACTTTGTGACGCCAAGCCCGAGGATTCATTTTCAGGCAAAATCCTTTTCATTTAGAAAATAATGCCAGGAGTTAACTATAACTATGGGAGTCTGGAGGACCGGCCAAATAGGACAAAAAGATGGATGAAGTCTGGGCACAGAGGGGGCCATAGGCTCCATTTTGTGCAGCACTAAATCCCTTTTTTTTAACATCAATACAACCGAGTAAGTACTGAAATAGTAGTTAGATTTAATCTATAAGAAGCAAGACAATGAACAAAGAAACCTCAGTCAGAGTGAACATTTATTTTATTTTATAATCCAGAAACAAGAAGAACAAATGTGCATCTTCTTCTGTTCTGTTTTCTAACACTGCTGACAACATATTCCTTTAACACAACCTTCTGTCACAGTAAATGTGTGTTTTACTTCCATCCACTTCACAACTCCCTCCCACAGAAAGATCTCCTGCTTCTGTTTACTCACACTATTACAGAAATATGTCGTAATTTGCCACAGCAAAGTCAAGAAATGTTGTATATTCAATAATAATGCAGGTACTAAATGTAACACTTGTAAAAATCCACTATGCTCTGCAAAAGGCAATTAAAAGCAATTCAACTTGAAAAAAGTAATATTTGCAAAAGCAATAACTTCGAAGAAACTTAGACTGATGATGCGTCTTGTCTCTGATTGGCCTAGAGCGAGTGTCTGCATCATCCCTTCGTAATAATTTGATCTAATTTCCAGTCCCATGATGAATGAGAAACCTGCACCGAACCTGTCTTACACTGATGGATGGTCTCGGCTCAAGTTACTCATGCAAACTGAACGTGAAGAATGAATCAGCTGTGAAAACAAAAACATCTGCACAGCTTTTGGGCTTGTTGCTTCACAGCGGATACAAAACCCAGAACTCAGAAACCTGCACAGGATCAGTACATTATGACAGAGTTTACAATACATTTAAGTTTGTGGCTGTCAAACTTTGCTTATTTGATATTACTTTACTTATCCTGTTTACATTTTTCTTTACTGGTTTGTAAGAGACACCAGCCAGTTTCCTGCCATCAATGTGAAGATGAATATTGACAAAAATGAAATGCACTTTTCACTTTCTAAAATATTGTTTGCAACTTAAAAGCAAAAAGTTTTTTACCTTTTATGACGACCGTATTTTCCGGTTCTATACGTTGAAAAAAGGTAGAAAAAGTACCTTTAAACAGAAGAACCTACGTCAGGCATCTCACCTTCCTCTAAACATAGTATTTAGATAATAATGCATATTTTTTACAGTGTTGTTTCGTACAGAGCGGATGACCTTGACCCCCTCATGGCATGGTTGTCTAGTTTTTCCATTGGGTCTAGTTTTACAATACAAGTAATCATAACTCTATAATTACCCTTTGACTCAGTTGCATTCAGTTTAAAGCTGGAAAAGGTCAGCGAGCAGGTTGACATCTTATTGATGACGGAGTTTGGTTTCTACGCATGTGAGAGGGCCGTTTATTATAACCAGCCAGGTTAGTTTTTTTTTTTGTCATTTCATTGTTATTGAGATGGACGATGTTGAGTTTAGAGTAATCTGTTGTGGTGTTGCAGACGAGGGTGAGCTTAATTGTAGGTTATGCTGTAGTATAAGTGTTGTTGTGTGGGCGAGCGTCAGACACGGAGACGAATGAAATACTGTTATTTACATTTGAGCAGTTAGGAAGTGGTGGAGTCTGGATTCAGACAAACCTCTATGATAAGACGTTTCTCAACACACGTATCATTGATTTATCACAAAAAGTCAACAGTGTCTTTCTTTCTTTCTTTCTTTCTTTCCTGTTTCTCTTTTTACAGAAAATCATTCATTCAGGAGAATTAATCAGGACAATGTTATTGTTGTTTTTCACTTGTTCAGTCAGGCAAGTGGGTCAAAAATCCACTTGTCACTTCCCCTAACACACTTTGTTTTAGCCCATTTAACTTTTCAAATAACAGCAAAGATTAAAGTTAATTGTCATATTTAGTCTTTATTGAAGTAAATTAATCTGGAGTTTCACCCACATCATCTTAACTGAAACACACTACCAGGACATTTGCGATGCTCACTTGCACTTTGTCTTTACCCACCGCCATTTTCTCGTGAGTGCCCGGTCGATTCTGCACATGTGCGACTCTCAACAGAGATGAGAAAGAAACCAGATGGCCCACTCTTTAGCTGCTTCAATCATCGGCTCCAGCAAAACACAATTAGTTAATTATTTTTCACCACCAGCCCGATCAGGCCTGTGTGTTGCTAGATTTTCTCCCCCGACGTGGCAATTTACTTCCCCGGGGCAACTGTGCCATCTTTATTGTCAAGCTCTGCTAATTCTACAAGTTCTGAGCACCACAAATGAAATACTATTATAGATACTATAATACTGTTCTAGGGGCAGCAGAACCTCTCAGAAAATAAGCCAAAAACTATCTGCATGGGAAGATGTATCCAGCATTTCTTTGTTATTTAGTGGAACTGAATAAATAAGCATCTTCTTTCTCTCTTGTTTATTTTTTCAGTAGATCCAACGTTTACCCAGGTTTGTGTCAGTACTTCTGTCTTCAGGTATGAATGGATGGTTTTGTAGGATCCTCATTGGCTGAATGAGGCAGATGTGACTTAAAGATGTGACTTTTTGTGTTGAAATTATAAAATACTTTCCCATGAATTGAATCAGTGGTTCTTAAAATAAGGTTTAGGGACACTTAGTTGCTAACGAATGTAGGGGGGGGGCTTCTTTGGTAGGGGAATGAGGTGGAAATACAATCCAGGAGTTTGAAGAGTACCGTGATCTCCAATTTAACAATTAAACACAGCTGCCACGAAACAAACCACCAGGAATGTGGCTTACATGTTTTTGATTGACCAGATGGTGCTTGATTGTGTTGCAGCAAAAACTGAGAATCTGAATGAATAAGAGTGTCTAGACAGGATCCTGTGAGCTCCCAGCTCTAAATTCAATTTAAATCTTTAAGGACCAGTTAGACAAGGATATATTGTAATCATAGTGATTATGATCACTGTTAGTAAGGTACAGAGCAGACAATGATAGAGGCTGAGGACGATGTCGAGATTCCCAGACAAGAAAAAAATCCTCACATCTCTGGTGTAAATTGTGTTTGTCTCAGTGACCTTAACATGAAATTGGCCGAGACTCCGGTGCCCGTTTAATCAGATCTCGTATATTGTGGATGCCAACATTTGCAATTTCTTCAAGGAGAGTATGTCATTTGGTTTGGCATATTGAAGACGGCGTCTGCATCTGGGGAGGGAGAGAGGGGACAGAGAAGGTGAATAGAGAGACAGAGAGACAGGACATTTTTTTAAACAGAGAGACAGACAGAAAAAAGGGAGAGAGAGCGACAGGACGCAGCAGTAAACAGCAGCAGGCGCTGTGAATTGCGACAGCAGCGAATGATGACGACAGAAGCAGCTCTTATCTGTAGGCCTGCCTTCATTCTCTCTCACACACACACACACACAGCGCTCTGACTGCTCATCTCTCTTTCTTTGCCCCCTTTGGCTTTCTCCCGGCTTGTTGCTTAGCAACCAGAACCCCCCCCACCACCACCACCACGTGACACGGCTGTGACTCACCTGAAGCTGCGACATCATCGGCCTGCAGCAACCATGTCATACGCAGACAGACGTGCGCCGACGCGTGCTCACATTTGCATTCTCGTCTCGTGTACATCCAGCACACATTCACACACAGATGTACAAACGCACACAAACTCAATACATACACACACCGCCACACACAATGTAGGTGTGTTTGTTAGTAGGGGTGTGTGTGTGTCCTCGTCCTCCCCGGCGTCCCCTCAGTCCCTGCTTGACCAGACACTGTGGCTGCAGGCTGCACTGAGACCAACTGGTGTGTGGTGTGTGTGTGTGTGTGTGTGTGTGTGTGTGTGTGTGTGTGTGTGTGTGTGTGTGTGTGTGTGTGTGTGTGTGTGTGTGTGTGTGTGTGTGTGTGTGTGTGTGTGTGTGTGTGTGTGTGTGTGTGTGTGTGTGTGTGTGTTTTTGTGCTTAGTTCATTGACATTCACACTACTCTGTTACAAGCAAAAGTCACATGATCTAAGAAGATACTTTTGAGTCATGCTGGCAGTCAAAACAAAATCTTTATCCAAGAACGATGGAGTGTTTTGGGGGATTTGGGTTGTATGTTTTTTGGAGCAAGTTACAGTCGTATCAGTGAAAAACATCTGTGGAACAGCTGGATATGAGCATGAATTCAGAGAGAGGTGGGAAGATGCACTCAGATCCTTTCCTTTAGTAACATAGCAATAAAACGGAGTAAAAACAGAAAGTCCTGCATTCAAAAACCTATTTAAAGCTGTGGGTGCAGATTCTTTGCTTAATCAGCTTTGCGTTAACTCGTTAGGTAAGGGGCTTAAATGTAATTGACATTTATATATATATATATTTATATTATATTTTATATTTATGCAAGCACAGTTCATAATTTGCTTTACAGGAGGAATATGTTTGGATTTCTTTATAAAAATACAAAGAAATCGTCATTTCTTTGCATGAATTGTTAAATAGATGCACAATCTATTGAATGGGTATTTGATCTTAAAGGGTAAAAGCATTTCTGCTCAATTATTTCATATTCAGACTTAAACAGAATTGTCCTAACCTGCCCAGATAAACCACATTTTAATATTGGGTTTAAAATGCAAAAGTGTTAGTGGAGTACAGGGGGTTTAGTGTGTGTGTGTGTGTGTGTGTGTGTGTGTGCGTGTGTGTGTGTGTGTGTGTGTGTGTGTCAGCTATAGGGGGTGTTAGCTATAGGGGGTGTTAACGGGCACATATGCAGCATGTCTGTGTGTGTGTGGGTGTATTTATTTGTGTTTCTATGGGAAAAAAAGCTTTGCTAAAAGGTGAGAGTCAGCAATTAAGCGACCTCAATAACTCCCCTCCTCTCTGCAGGTTATTCTCATTGGAAAGGCCAGGTCTTGACGGCAGATGAGCTCCACGTTCTCTATGAAGGAATCAAACTGAACAACGTTCACCAGTACGACTACGTTTTAACAGGTGAACACCTCACTTTTATAATTCACTACTGCAGTTAGATTTAGCTTCATGTTAAGGTGATGTTATTGTGTTTTTATCTAGTTAATCCTGGCTGATACGTTTTTTTAAATAATGCTTGTGTTGTGTTCAGGGTACACCAGAGACACATCCTTCCTGGAGATGGTAGTGGACATTGTTCAGGAGCTAAAGAGAGCCAACCCCAACCTGGTGTATGGTGAGTAAGCACATAGTTCAGGATGTTCTCACTGTTCCTTCTTATAGCTACAAAAAGTAGTAAAATACTATAATTTGTATGTTATCCACGTAATCATAAGCCAGGACAAGTGACGTGGTATAAAGAACGACAAAGACTTTCACCCAGTAGGCCACTCTCCATGTCCAGATTTAAAAGTTAAATCTCATAAACGTTATAACTTTTTGTTAGATATCATACGGACAGGATACATTGCATGTTTTTCAGTATATTGGTGTCACTCAAATGTCATTTTTTGAGCTATAAGTTACCACATTTGATGTACTGTATAGCTACACAAGAAATAAATGCGTCTTCTGTTGAGTTTTTTCCTCACACTTTGAGCTAACTGTATGGTAATATATCCTAAAGGTTAATTGATGCAGTTTGTATAATGTGCAGTTTGTGTTCCATCAATTGACGTATAACACAGTTGCTCTTACAATGGGGATCTTGCGGGGTATAAAAAGCTTTTACAACATGATTAAACTTTGATATAAAGCATTAACAGCAAGGTTTTTTTTAAGCATAATCTTTAGCAAAGGCAGATTTTTTTGTAGTTACTGTTATGAATACTTTATATTTAAGCTACTCTTTACTCATGAGCGTTACATGACCTGTCAGTACCAGAGACTAAAAATTCACAATGCTGTTTTTCACCACCAACCCGTCATCATCAGCTTTTAAGCTCCTTTCATTTAATTGGCTGTTTAGCTTCCAGATTCTCAATTATGTTCACCAATGGCAGGAACAAGTAGGTTGCATAGGGTGGGTTTATTAAAGCTTTTGTTGGATGATAACATCTGCCTGATGCTGCTGGAAACGGGGTTGATAGGAGTCGAGTTTGCAATGAGCTAAAAGAGGCTAAAAAAAAATAAATATATATATATATAGGTGCATAGTCAGGTGATAATTCTCTGAGGCTTTGTCACCTTGAGTGACTGCTTCCATGTTACACAAAGTCATTCGGTCCACTGTTGTCAGAAAATTGTGAATTAGTGCAGCTTTAATATGAGTAAAAATCCACTCACTATGCAAATTAGGCCCCTGATGAAACATACAATTATGAGGGACAATGAAACAACAGATACAGAAACATTTTAAGTGATAATAAATAAAGTTATTATAACCCACCAAATAAAGTCAATGATTTAATGTTCAAATGTAGCTTGACGTTAATCTCAGGGAAGTTCCAGATCTCACTCTGGACAACTCTCTCTAGCCGGGAGGATTTTAATCTCATGTTGCACAAATCAGTTTCACTCAAATCAAGGCTGTTGCAGTTTGGCCCGTAGTGAATTTAGAGACGACCTACTGCCACTGTTCAAAATAATAAGCTACAAGAGGGTGACGTGCATAATGTGTTTGTTTACCTTTAGGTGTAATAATTTAGTGGACAGGAAATGCAACATCCTTACGGCTGCAGATCAGACCTTAAAACTATGCAGAACTGTGTCCAAAACAACTATCAAACTCCACCCGTCAAGTATTTAAAGCTGGCCCCAGATGCACCATTTCATTTTGTGAATTTGATTCTGCATTTAGAAAAGATCTCTTCCTTCTTTTCTCTTTAGAAGATTGTTAATGTAGGAAGGTTGTTGTAGAAAAGTATAAAAAATAAACTATTATTCTGGTAATGGTACTGAATCTTGGGTATCATGTAACTAATAGGGATTTTTTTTATATATATATATAGAGAGATCGCTTTTGGTGGAGAAATTAGTATCTATTCCATCGTTTTTAGCCTCTTTCAGCCCTTAACTTTACTGTTTTGATTCACTCTCATTGCTCTCTTGTTTTTGCAAAAAAAAACTCACCTTAAACCCACTAACAACCCTCCTGCCCAGACAACTAAACTACCAGTTATGTTAGCTGGCTAGTTGGTGAACATAATGTAGCATTTGAAGCTAAACAGCCAAATATATTTCCCCTCACGAATTACTGGAGACCAAAACTAAACAATCAGGAGAGTGAATTTTAAACTTTTGCCTTAAATTGGCCGGAGACATGACTTGAAATGGATTTTAAATTAGAAACTGTTTGCCATCACTTTCCCATATTAACCTTATAAAGTGATAATACTGTATGTCAGTACTATGGCCCAACAAATATATATTTATGCTATCTTCAGTACAAATGTTACATTTTTGTGTAATAATAGAGAAATGATCAGTATTTTCTCCCTTTGGCACTTTTTAATTGTGAGATGTAATGAAGAGGCACTAGCAGAGCCTTTTAGTCGTCTTTTCTTTTTTTTCAAGAGAATGTCTACATTAAAAACAAACCTCTTTTCTGTCGTGTTCCTCTACATGCTGGCCTCAGATGCGTTTACATCTCCAAATCCAGTTTCATGCCTCCCTATCACTGCTGCATTATGGGATGTGGAGCTTTCACAGGTCTGCGCTCTGTGTCTGACTCTGAATGTGTTTGTGTCGTTTCAGTATGTGACCCCGTCCTCGGTGATCACGGATCTATGGTGAGATTAGTGTGTGTGTGTGTGTGTGTGTGTGTGTGCGTGTGTGTGTGTGTGTGTGTGTGTGTGTGTGTGTGTGTGTGTGTGTGTGTGTGTGTGTGTGTGTGTGTGTGTGTGTGTGTGTGTGTGTGTGTGTGTGTGTGTGTGTGTGTGGTTAGATGTTTATGATTCTTGTGCCTTTAATGTGTGTGGGAGGGTTTTAGTGCTCATCCTTGTGTGTGTTTTTATCTCTATATATATTTGAGTGTGTTAGTGGGGGCTGTTACAAGGCTCATTTCTCAGTGACAGATGGATTATTGTGATCTGACAGAACTACACACCTGAAAATACACACACACACACACACACACAGTGACTGTGTGTGTGTGTGTGTGTTTTCAGGGATTAGCATCATATTCTGTCTGTTAGAGCTCATCATTTAAAACCATGAAAACAAAGATCAGAGAAAACTGAGCCCACTCATTTATGTGTGTGTGTGTGTGTGTGTGTGTGTGTGTGTGTGTAGTGTGTGTGTTTGTGTGTTTTCATTGTGTGTGTGTGTGTGTGTGTGTGTGTGTGTGTGTGTAGTCGTTCATTTAGAGCACTGTTTGTGTGTTTTCATTGTGTTATGTGACTCTAACCTGTGTGTCTCGTTCCTCAGTACGTTCCTCAGAATCTCTATCCGGTCTATAAGAACAAGGTGGTTCCTGTTGCCGACATTATAACTCCCAACCAGTTTGAGGCCGAGTGAGTTCAAGTTTTATTTTTATATTTGCAGATTTGTATTGATTTAAATCCTGTTAATCTAGCGTGACAGTTCTGTAATTGTCTTTTTTTTTTTTAAAGATAAACTTACTAAATTTAGATTTACCGAGTATTAGCAAACACAATCTTTATGTAACGCCACTCATGCATGTTATCTAATACCTTTATTTTGTGGTTTTACACATTTTAGAAAGATTAACAGAAAATACGTCAAAATGTAGCTTCTCCTTCTTGATTTACCCTTTTAAACCATGTAGATTTTAAAAAAAATATTCATTTTCAGTACTGTGTCTTACATTGTCTTATTGAAACTGTTTTTTCAAAGTTAAAATACTATACTGTTTATGGCTCCTCATTGAGATCAAATAGAAACATGCAGTTTTTCTTTTATTTCAATGATCTCCACTGAGAAACGGTAACATATAAAAAGTTTTCCACATTTTTCTCAACTTCTTTTTTTCCTTGCATTCAATAAATGTCTGCATTTATGAAAAACAATAACTTCAAGCCACAGTTGAAGAGATAACTGTGTCTCATCTCAACTTACACCACCTAGTGGTGTTTCCATACATTCACACAATCATATTAAAGGTTTTCTATATACATTAAATACTCACATTACTTATGGATCTTTCCCTTTTTGCACTTGTGTGTTCCCATAACTGTTATGAGTAGAATTATTTATTTAAAGTCTTCTTTTGGACTTTATTAGGCTCTTAAATGGGAATGTCTGTGTTTTTATGTCCAATAACTTAAAGTTCAGTGTATTATGTTACAGTGCTGTTTGCTTGTGTTGTAGATTGTTGACGGGGAAAAACATCAGCACAGAGAAAGACGCTGTAGAGGTAAGAGATCTCTCACTACATAATCCTTCCTTTCCTTTCTTGCATGTTATATATCTTGCTTTAAACACTTGCTGCTGACTGAATACATGACTGTCTGTAGGTCATGGACCTCCTCCACGCCATGGGCCCAGACACAGTGGTCATCACCTCCTCCGATCTGCCCTCCAGACTGGGAGACCGCTTCCTCGTGTCGCTGGGCAGCCAGCGCCAAAGTACGTTGACATTATGTGTGAACTATGGTGCATATGAGTTGTCTGTACGTTTATGTTGTGAGACAGAATGAGCCCTTCAACGTGTCGTGTCTTGTGTCTGTGCCGCTCAGTTCGTCCCGACGGCAGCAAGACGACACAGAGAGTTCGAATAGAAGTTCACAAAGTAGACGCCGTCTTTGTAGGAACTGGAGATTTGTTTGCTGCTATGCTGCTAGCGTGGACACACCACTACCCTAATGACCTAAAGGTACGATATGAAGACAGCCACACTAGAAACACACTTGTTTTTAAATATTTTACGTCAGGAAATTAGGTTTTGATTTTATTAGAAATGCTAATAACTTCGTTTTCACTCTTCTCAGATGGCCTGTGAGAAGACTTTTTCAGTCATGCACCATGTTATCCAGAGGACTATTTCGTATGCTCACGGTAAGAAAAGTAGGGCTTGTTATAGACATCTAAAGCTTTAAATTTGCTAAAAATGTATGCTGTTTAACAACAACAACAACAACAAGGTCAACAGGAAAGCTAGAATTGAATCATGTACTTAATAGTTTAAAACATTGACACGAGTCAAGCAGTTTTGTCAGAGGTTATTGAAAATATTAATAACAGAATCACTAGAGAGTAACCCTCCTTTTAATCTATTTGTGTCCAGTAGATTTCCTGATATAATTCAGCCTGATTGCAATCACATCTGCGTAACACTATGAGAGTTATATTTTTAGATGCAAAGCACTTTGTTTCGTAACTCACTCAAAGCACCACTTACTGTTCATCTATCAGGCTGCAGATTATCCACAAGAGCTAGAGCAGTTCATTGGACCGGTTCTTCTCATGTCAACCTGCGACGCATATAGGAAAGGAAAAGGACCGGCAGATACAGATGTAGATATGTGGATAAGATAATTAAAACATTTAAACCACATGCAGGCAACATGATGACATTCACACATCTCTAAACTCATTTTCCAGGGTTTCAAATTGTATGTATGGAAAAAAGAAAAAGCTACAATCATTACAGGTGGCATAAACATCTGAATTACAGAAGAATGTTAAAGATTTGAACTGCTTTGCAAACAGTTTGCATAGGTTTGGCACAGTTTGTCCAAACTATTTTTACATTTGAATAAATTGCGTGATGTAGCTTTCAAATAAATGTTAATCTTATTTTTTCTCTGCATTTCCATCTTTCCACCCCCCCTCTGTCTCTCAGAGTTAGCAGGTCCTGGTCGGAAGCCCAGTCCGCCCCAGCTGGAGCTGAGGATGGTTCAAAGTAAAGCGGACATAGAGGACCCTGCTATAGTATTGGAGGCCACCGTCATATCCTAACATTACCGACCCATAAGACTCATACTAACCTTTCTCCTCTTCACCCATGAATCTCTCGAATTCCAGTATCTCGGTGAATCTCTCATCACTGTAAACCTTTGACTGTCGTTTCCAAACTTCAACACCTCATCATCCAGACTCCTTAAATAAAACCTTAGTATTGTAACCCCTGTAGTCCTTTTACCCTTAAACCCCTTTTACCCCTTTAGGTCCTGAACCCCTTAACCTGTAAACCTTTTACCCAGACCCTGTTTTGGAACTAGAGCCATGGATAAACAGTGAGTTTGGTCGCGGTACTGCCTCGTCTCTAATGCGGTATGTAGCACAGGTTTTTTTTTAGAAATCTGTCGGGTTTAAGTGTCAAAAAGCAGGCCGTATGAAAAAAACATACTGGCAATACTAACAGAAAAATATGAGAGGGATGAGGATAATTGGAAAACCCTGAAAATACATTCAAGGTCCAGTCCTCAACACAGAGGAATTGTTTTGGAGTGACTAAAGTCAGATTTGGACAAAGCTGATTTCATATTTGTTTTACAAAAGGTAGTTTTTTTGTTCTCAGAGAACTTCCTAAAGTAGTATAACTTGATTAGTCCTAGTATTACTCTTTAGTGGGGAGTGTTGAAAAGCAGTTTTTGGTTTCCTCGCTGGTTGAAAGTTTCTCTGGTACACATCCTGATCAATGCTGCGATTTAAGAAACTAAACCACTTAGCGTTTCCAATGCAGCAGGAATGATTTGTCGTTGCATTCATAAAACAAACACTGCAACAGAGCCCCAGTTCACACCTGGCATTAGAGTCTCAACAAGCGTCTTGTGTGACCAGTTTGTGTTTTAAATTTCTTAATTTTATTTGTGTATGCCGATCAAATGAAGAAGTCGGCTAGCTACAGACTGATATATATATTATTTTTTTCACTTTGGCGCTAAAAGGCCACCGATGGCTACAGAAAACTATTAAGGTGGAATGTTTTTTTACATGTTACTCAATGCATGAGTTGAGGTTGTAAATCAATCAACACACCTTAAATGTCAATATGACAACTTTGACTTTGAATAGTTTTTATTGCCTCTCTTGCTAGACAAATGCTTTAGTGATGATTGGATCCTCTACCTCTAAATTATTAAATAAAAACTTGCCTGTTGCTCTTTTACTGCCACTCCACTTAACTAGCGTATACGTTCTTGCACTCTAGCTGTGTGTCTCCACAAACACACAACGGTTGCCAAGTATCAGGATTGCAGCACTAACATTGTCGTTGCTGTCACACTAAAGCGATCAAACCCTGTTTATCTATGGCTCTGCACACCACTACTCCCCCTCTCCCCCCGTCTTAAAGCAGTGATGTAATGGTGACCAAGTCTAACCCCCATGAGACCCCCATTGAAAATATAACAAAGGAAAAAAAAAGACGCACAATGTATAGTTGATGTATAGATGTTGTACTATAACTGTATTGGACCATCTGTATGATATCTTCTATCTGATCTGTCTATTGGACCATTGTGTTGATGCTACTGTACTATAGACCACACGCACTACAATATCACCCAAACCAGAGGCATTTGGGTCGGTTCTGGCACTCCTGGAGGCTCCAGATGCTCCAGTTGTTGTCCCTTAATAGTAATAGGTAACTGTCTAATAGTCATAGTGTGTAGTTGAACCTCGCAACGCAACTTAGAGAAAAATAGGCAACCTGAGCTGTCTGAGCCGTCCCCCGTCCCCCCGGCCGTTTTCTGCTAAAAGAACAATCAGAAATCCGGCGACCTCCGTGCCAGAACCGACCCACATCACAGCCGGGCGGTTCCCGGCCCAGCTCTGGCCCAGAACCCTGTATCTGAGAGTTGTGCCACTGAATTTACTGGAAACCTCGAGAAGTTGTAGAAGGAGACACCCCCCCACCCCCCCTCCCATTCCCAGTATCAGCTCTGTAAATGAGCTGTTTCCTTTTTTTGGCCACTTCACACTCCACTGTGGTCACAACAACAGAAAGGATGCAATTTTGATGTGATGCCAGGAGTTTAAATTTTTAATAATATTAATAACTTCAGTATTTATTGATCTGCAGTGCTATCTGAGGTTTGAGGTGACTGCTGCACTTTGAGCAAAGCATAGAATATCTCTGATCTAACCTTCTTTTTTTAATGAATGGTTGTTTTTATTATCTTTTAATCTGTTTTATATGGATTTTTATTTTTTTGTCTACATAATGACATCAAATTCATAACTATTTCCTAATGCCCAAAGTAAAAAAAAAAAAAAAAACACATTCAATTAACAGCGATATAAAACAAAATGGTTATTTAAAACAGAAAATCTGGAGTGTTTGGAGCCCACAAGTGTTGGCATGATAATGATTTAAAGTGTACATGAGCGATATTTAAAGTACTATACTACCTGAAATGACCGTAGCTAAAATCTGAAATATCTCGTGTTAAAACACAAGATGTTTGTAATCTTAATTACCTAGAAAACCTTTTTCATTACCACTATAATTTCAAGTTTTTTTTATTTCAGAAAATCAAATCTTACACACAGTTTTCTGTTTTCTGTCTCACTCAGCTACTAAACTAGCCAACGTAACTTGCTACCGTGAAGCAATAACCGTCTTCTGCAAAGGTTGATTATTTAACAGTCATTACAGTCAATCTGAAGTCTTCAGTTATGCTGCTTGTGGTTTAATTATAATTAATTCTAAATGACAACCACAGCAGCATTGAGTTTATCTGTCAGGCGTTACAATGTTCTGTTTTTTCACAGTGGAGTGTGATTGGAAAGAGATGAGGAGAACATGACATGTGACGGTGGTCATGAGCCGGTTTCAAACCAGTGATGTCGCATAAAGAACTCGGCATGTGCCTTAGGAAATGAGATTATAATGAGACTTTAACACTTTTAATTTACCTCAAAATCTTCTTTTTCCCCTCTTTGCTTCCTGATTTTAAATGTTCAGTATAAAGCAAAAATTTCCACCAACAACTAACTGTTTTTTGGAAACTGTAAACCAAAAAAACGGAGGCTTTAAAACAAAAACAAAAAATTCAAATCCAGATGCCGTCAGTGTCCCACCTGAGCTGGATGTAAGGTTCTGGGCAGGCCAGTGTAATTCTGTACTGCTGTTGTTTCTCTATGGACTGTACTGTGATACTGCCTTAGAAACCAGACATCATAACACCATCATACTGCTCACTGAGGGAGGAGGAGGAGGGGGGAGGAAGGAAACATGAGATGTCTTAAATGTTGGTACTTTTGACTGCAAACTTCTGTTTTACAAATGCAAAAAAATTGAGGTTGCATATGCTAAGAGATTTTTTATGTTATTATTATAAAACATTATGTTTTTAATTATCTTCAATTAAATGTTTGGTTTATAAAATGATAGAAAATTGTGATCAAAATTTCCTTTAAATTGCTTTTTTTTTCTTTATTACTAAATCAAAACCCAAAGATATTCAATGATAAACAGAAAAGCAGCTTGATAATGGATTTTAAAAAATATTAATTTTCTAGCACAACTCTTTCCTTTTTTGTTTTCTAGACTTATTCGACTAAACTGAAAACACCTTTTGGACTAACGATGGAGGGGAAAAAATGCATTCTCATTTTTAGAATAATGCAATAGATCATATTGACTTTTGTACGAGTGCAGTTCTATTGTGCCGCTGTAGCGCTGATTGTCATATCAACGACAGACTGCTGCGTCTGTGCGCTTTAAGCTCCGTTATAATCAACATGTGCACTATCCAGCCCTCTGCTTCCTGCTAACAAACCAGTCTGCCGTTCTATTGGGTTAAAAAAAAAGTGTGTCTACCTGTTGTGTCCGTGTGTGTGTGTGTGTGTGAGAGAGTGTGTGTATATAAATGTCTTTTATGGTCACAGGGTTTTGTGTGTATGTGTGTAATGAGAGAGGAAATCCCTGAGAAGTAAAAAAAGATCCACAAAAGTTCAAAAGAGACATAAATAGTGTAGATGAGGAGGGGAGGTGAGTTATGTTCAAGAGGACAATCATTCCGTGATGTTACACAGTGTTGCACGACTCCCTTTTCTCCAATCTGCAAAAAAAAAAAATAGTGGGTTTTGTTCCTGAGAGGTTTGATCTTTAACGTTTCCTCGATGCCTCACAACCTCCTCTTTCTCTTCCTCCCCCTCCTCCCACCTACATGCAGATTAATCAGTCCTCGGCCTCCCAACAGTGCCAGTTGTTGTGTCTGTAGCGCTAGTTTTTAAACCTCGGTGTGTGTGTGTGTGTGTGTTTGTGTGTTAGATGGTTATACTGTACCCCCTGTTCCCAAATCTCTCTGCAAAAGGATCACTTCTGTCCCCACTTTCCACGCTGGTCATACAGTCAGCCATCAAACATATCGAGCAGAAACAGAACAACGTGGACCAAATATTCCTTCTCATTTTGTAACCGTTTTGCTCCACAAACCCCTGAGAAAATACTGCTGCTAAATATATAAGCAGTAATTCTTTGTCGGCCACTTTTGAGCTGAAAAGGAACCGTTTAATCAGATTGTGTGAGTTTGTGTGGCGGAGAGCAGCTACCTACGACTTCATGTAAAAGCTGCAGAGTTGGGATGTTAGTTTTTGACGGGATTGGCATTAAAGGCATTTAATTCAATGTTGACGTGAAGTCTAAATTAAGCTTTGAGGGTTAAGTGATTTGTCTAAATTGTATAATTAAACGTCTGTAATTTATTGTAATTACAACAACCCTCCCATGTGGTTGATGCTCACCGGTTTCCACGCTTCCTCATATCTCTCCTCCTCTTTGCACCTGTTGCGATAAACCCCGCCCCCTCATCATCATCATCATCCATTTAAAAGAATGGCTGCCACTAAAAAAAAAATACTGCGATGGTCCAACCGTCTGTCTTCGACCGTGGTCCTCTCCTCCCGATTGACAGTTTTGTCTCCGCCATCTTGTTTTTATTTCTTTTTTTCTCTTCTTGGTGGCCAAAACAAAAAACGAGGAAATGTAATAATCATTGTTTGGTAACTGTTTTTAGTGCTATGTTTTTGGAGCGTTACGAGTATTTTCTAACATGTTACAATAAAAGATTGTAGTGTACAAATTCACATTTATAAAATATATATATATATAGATATATGAGAAATGTATGTTCTAATGCAATAAAGAGAGATTAAGAATTATGAAAATTGTCTTGACTCCTTGTTTTACATGCTGGTTTCAATCAGTTACCTTTGTGCCGTCCTTTTATTTCACACACTTTTTTTCTTTGTGATAAGTTTAGACACAAAAAACAATTGATGAATGTTTTTGTCCATACAAGCTCATCTAAACATTTAGTTTTAGTCATACTTTTCACTACCGATCAGCTGGTGTTGGGGATTTTAGAAATGTTTCAGCAAAAGACTACATGACGTACAAATAATATGCAAAAAGCAAGAATGATGTTGTTATTGTGAGCAAAATGACTTACAATTTCCTGTGTCATCCGTTCCCCAATTGGGGAGAGTGCGTTAAAATACAACAATCAACTGTTTTCAAAATAACATTTTATGTATTTTTTTTATAAAAACAAATGCTCAACAAACCAGAATATGTTTTATATTTTAGATTCTTCAAAGTAGTTGAATGAGAAGGTGTGTCTAAACTTTTGACTGGTACTGTATGTAATGCATAAACACGTGCCTGGTTTACCAATAATGCAAACCCCAAAAGCAATATATAATGAAAATTGAATTGAATAATTACAACTTTTACTTTTCATACTTTGAGTAATCTGCAGATTATTATTGAATACTTTTACTTTAAGTGAGGTTTTTAAATGCAGTACTTTCACTACTAGAGGAGTACTGTCATAATGTGGTATTAGTACTTTTACTACTAGAGGAGTACTTTCATAATGTGGTATTAGTACTTTTACTACTAGAGGAGTATTTCATACTTTTACTGTGGTATTATAATGTATTAGTACTTTTACTACTAGTGGAGTATATTTCACAATGTGGTATTAGTACTTTTACTTTAAGTGAGGTTTTTAAATGCAGTACTTTTACTACTAGTGGAGTATTTTCATAATGTGGTATTACTACTTTTACTACTAGTGGAGTATTTTCATAATGTGGTATTACTACTTTTACTACTATTTCATAATGTGGTATTAGTACTTTTACTTTAAGTGAGGTTTTTAAATGCAGTACTTTTACTACTAGTGGAGTATTTTCATAATGTGGTATTAGTACTTTTACTACTAGAGGAGTATTTTCATAATGTGGTATTAGTACTTTTACTACTAGAGGAGTACTGTCATAATGTGGTATTAGTACTTTTACTTTAAGTGAGGTTTTTAAATGTGGTATTTTTACTACTAGAGGAGTATTTTCATAATGTGGTATTAGTACTTTTACTTTAAGTAGGTTTTTAAATGCAGTACTACTTTTACTACTACTAGAATGGAGTACTTTCATAATGTGGTATTAGTACTTTTACTACTAGAGGAGTACTGTCATAATGTGGTATTAGTACTTTTACTACTATTTCACAATCTGGTATTAGTACTTTTACTTTAAGTGAGGTTTTTAAATGCAGTACTTTTACTACTAGTGGAGTATTTTCATAATGTGGTATTAGTACTTTTACTTTAAGTGTGGTTTTAGCAGTACTTTTACTACTAGAGGAGTACTGTCATAATGTGGTATTACTACTTTTACTACTCTTTCATAATGTGGTATTAGTACTTTTACTACTAGTGGAGTACTGTCATTTAATGTGGTATTTTACTTTAGAGGAGTACTGTCATAATGTGGTATTAGTACTTTTACTACTAGAGGAGTACTGTCATAATGTGGTATTAGTACTTTTACTGAAGTAAAGGATCAAATACTTCCTCCACCACTAATATCATAGTAGTAGTAGTAGAATCGCTTTTCGGCCATTCGCCTTGTGAAATGTCCCCTCCAGGCTTCCGTAGAACCGCTCCAGTTTTGTTGACATTTTTTCTTCCTCCATCAGCTGACTGTCCACGAGTTATCTTCCCCAGTTTACACACATCTCAGCACAAACACACACCCAGACGCCAACATGACACCGTGCCGACACTGCCTGTCGGCTCTCACACGCCCCAGAAGGTCAAACAGCCGCTGTCACTGCGGCCAAAGCGAGCGCTAGCTGGTTAGCTCGTTGCTAATGCTAGCGGGGAAGCTAACAGGCTAAGCTAGCCGATGTGAGGCGCAGCCATGGAGGGGGTTCTGTACAAATGGACCAACTACATGACAGGTGAGTTGTCTGTCTGTCCAGCAGCTAGTTTGGGTGACTGTGTGTCTGTGCAGCCGTGGATACATGCTGGTATATGATGGTGTTTGTGTTAGCTTACGATGCTAATGCCCAACATCCGGGTTCTTCAATGTGCATGAAGGGTTTGTGGTGACCTTTGACCCCCAGTGGCTGCAGCACAGCATGCATGTGGATAACAGGGAGGAGACAACACATGCATCTCTTTATGACTCATTATGACTCTTTATGACTCTTCATGTGAGCATGAAGTGAAAATACATTAAACTTTTACTGAGTTAAGTTAAGATAAGATAAGACAAAATAATCCTTTATTAGTACTGCAGCGGGGAAATGTACAGGATTACAGCAGCATAGAATATATATATATGTATATATATATATATATATATATATATATATATATATATATATATATATATATATATGTGTATATATATGTATATATGTATATATATATATATATATATATATATATACATATATATATGTATATATATGTATATATATATATATATGTATATATATATATATATGTATATATATATATGTATGTATATATGTATATGTATATATGTATGTATATATGTATGTATATATATATGTATATATATGTATGTATATATATATATATGTATATGTATGTATATATATTATATTTATTTTATTGCACAGGTGAGTCTTTATCATAGTAAAAAAACAAGATAAAAATAAGTATTATAAATGAGCAATAAAAACACAGTAGAGAATCCACAGTAACTGAAATATTATATATACAGACAGAAACTATTATAAACATTGTATTGCACAGTGTATTTGTATTGCAGAGGCTTTTAGTGTCATGTGGTCTACTGTCACTGACGCAGCTGAGTCACACGATCTGTTGCTCAAATGGCATCAGTGCAAAATTTACACAAAAATATAAATAAAGGGGAAGAGAAGTCAAGTGCAAACTGCGTTAATATTATTATATCTGAGGGTTTCTTTTCAGGGTGAAAGTTTGCACTGTTCATGAATGACATAGAGGGCTACAGATTACAGAGTGACCGTCAGCCCAATCATTTTGACACTGATAGATATTCAGTTCATGGTATTGATGTACGCAGATGACACAATTGTCATGTCTACAACAAAAGAAGGGTTGCATAAAAGCAATGCACCATTCTGTGAATAATAGAAATTGATTGTGTATGATAAAACTAAAGCAATGGCAAAATCGTGAGCATGTCAACTGCTTTAAAACAAAAATATAAATAAAGGGGAAGAGAAGTCAAGTGCAAACTACGTTAATATTATTATATCTGAGTTTTTTGCAAGCTTTGCCGGAGTTAGACAGGGTGAAAGTTTGCACTGTTCATGAATGACATAGAGGACTACAGATTACAGAGTGACAGCCTATTTAGTTTGACACTGATAGATATTCAGTTCATGGTATTGATGTACGCAGATGACACAATTGTCATGTCTGCAACAAAAGAAGGGTTACATAAAAGCAATACACCATTCTGTGAATAATAGAAATTGAAGGTTTATGACAAAACTAAAGTAGAAAAGTTCATATTAGCAAACTGAAGTTTCTTTATAATGGCATAAATCCAGAGCATGTCAACTGCTTTAAAAATACAGATTACAGAGTGACAGCCTATTTAGTTTGACACTGATAGATATTCAGTTCATGGTATTGATGTACGCAGATGACACAATTGTCGTGTCTGCAACAAAAGAAGGGTTACGTAAAAGCAATGCACCATTCTGTTAATAATAGAAATTGATTGTGTATGAAAAAACTAAAGTAGAAAAGTTGATATTAGCAGAATTAAGTTTCTTTATAATGGCATAAATCCAGAGAATGTCAACTGCTTTAAAAATCTCAGTGTCATAATGGAACATAATGCTTTATTTATTTATTTAAACTGCTTTTGAAGAGTTGCATAAGCAAGCCTCCCGTGCAATGTTTACCTATTTGTGTAAATGCAGAAATGTTGTTTTACTTGTTGTTAAACTAGATCTGTTTGACGAGCTAGTCACACCAGTTCTGTTCTACACACGTGGAATTTGTGAGGTTGAAAAAAAATAGATATATTGGAAAAACTACTCATGAGATTTCTTAAGTATACCTTAAAAGTTAGAATGACAACCTGCAATCATATGGTACACACTGTTATAAAAAGATTCTAGGCTATTTGTGGAGGCTGATTCAAGGCAAAGAAACAAAACTATTTAGATTAATGTGCAATTAATAAAAACTAAAATACAGGCAGTCTATTCGTAACTTTAGAGGCAGCGAAACCAGGTGGAGAGGATCTGTTAAGATGATCATCGTTTGGGAGATAATTATATATTTTTTTATGTAAGAATGTACATATAAATAATTATAGGGAAAGGTATTTGCCAAAGTATTATTGAAACCGCCCATCAATCTTTAGATCAATCTTTGTTTGTTTAAGTAACCTGTTGTACTTTATTCATACTGAACGCCATCATTTCGTTATTATTTCATGTTCTGTTTGTTCTCCATACCATGTGATCATGGCGCAGAGCCACATGATAGAGAAAGAAAGAAAGTAAAAGTCACTTCAACTGTAGGACTTGCACATAATGTAATGTTATCAATAACATTAACAAAAGGAAACATGGAATATTTATTCATTTTGGGATTTTGTGTCATGATGTCCCAGTTGCAAGTCAAGAATCTTACAGTTGATGTAATTTTGTAACAGCAGAGTTTGCAGCACTATGGGACATGAAGAGCTGAAATTAATTATTTTTTCAAGCCAGTATGCCAAATATTCTCCAGTTTGAGGGTCTTACTTGTTTGTTAAGCTTCCTTTATTTGGTTTATGTGAGAATAATTTGAATATCTGGGCTTTGGACTGTAAAAATGGCGATTATAATGAGCATTATCACAATTTTTTAACATTGTATGGACTAAACAACTAAGCAGTTAATAAATAAAAGTATACGCAGATTATTTAATAATAAATAATCATTTGCTGCAACCATAGCATCATTTTATCAATAAAACCTCCACACAGAGGCCGACATTTGTAACTTCAGGTGTGTTTTCTGTCCTCAGGCTGGCAGCCACGCTGGTTCGTCTTAGAGAACGGAGTCATCTCTTACTACGACAGCGAGGACGACGTTGGTAAAGGAAGCAAAGGATCCATCAAGATGTCCGTGTGTGACATTAAAGGTCAGGCCGCTGTTTAAAATACCTGGCTGACGATTTAATTTGTTGTGTTCCTCGCTTGTCCTACTAAATAAATTCAAACACATCCATCAAACACTGTTTATGTTTTATTTATTTTTAGTTCATCCGTCGGATCCGACTCGTCTGGAGTTGATAATCCCCGGCGAGCAGCATTTCTACGTCCGAGCTGTGAACGCCGCAGAGCGACAGCGGTGGCTGGTGGCTTTAGGCTCGTCCAAAGCTGGAACACTGGACAGTCACAAACACAAAGGTACAAACAGTTTTCATGTAAATCTGTCTGTCTGCAACTTCTGTGTTTATTCCTCTTTCTGTTGATAAAAAAAAACCATGTGTTTGTAAGACAGTTTAGCGATTGACTTCTCTTTTAATTTGTCCTCAATATAGTGTTTTTATTTTGAGAAGATATTTCACAAGTACAGTTTGTGGCATGTTATATTCTCATTTAGTCTGTAAAAAGAAGTGGCAACTTTTGCACAAGCAACTACAATGGTTCATAAAAGCCTGGTAAAAATAAAATAAAACAAAACACAGAGTGGGAAATTACCAGCAGCTTTTTAAATTTTATTGTGAAAAATCTGCAAGAATAGTCGAGTTACTGGGCGACACACACAGAAATTGTTTAAGCCATAATTCATTAACACCCACTTGTTCTTTAAATATGTTATTTAGCAGCCTGTACTGGTTATTACATTTTATTTAAGAGAAGGTAAAAATGAAACTGTAGCTTATCAAAATGGAGCACAGTGTGAAGTCTTTTGTACAATGTGCTCTCTTTATATTTATGTAATTTATTGCTGTCACCTATTGCTGCTATTGTATATTGTATATATGGACAGAGAATTATGTTGTATATATTTTGACAAAAAAGCAAAGATATCTGTGCTCAGTGGAAATCTGGTATTTTACCTTTTACAGTTGGAACGATATGTTAATCTAGAAGAAGAAAAGCTTTGTTTAGTACGATAAAATAGATATTTATTTTGCTATACATGATGCACAAAGATTGAGATGGCAATGTTTGAAAAATAGTGGTGTCTAGTAATCCCAATATTTTTCATGACACAGAAATAAAATAAATTAATGAATGAATAAATGTATGTTTTCAAGTGTGTGCTGTGTCAGAGATACATTTACACTAAAGGTGGTCAATCCTATCTTATTTATTTAAGATTTGTGTTTATTGCAGACTGCAGATTGTCATTATGATGTTAAAAAGAGAACGTTCTAACTGTGTGTGTGTGTGTTGCCAGGTCCAGACTGTCTGAAGACGAAGATGTCTGAACTCCGTCTGTACTGCGACCTCCTCGTCCAGCAGGTCCAAACCATCCAATCACAGCACACTGCTGACACAGAGGAAACGCCCACTTCTGAGGTAAAATGTCTTCTGTTGACCCCAAAACTACTTTAAGTTTCTTTTGATTGTTACATCTTCATTTCCACAAAGTTAGACTCACAACTACATATTTTTTTGACGTTTATTAGGAATATTGTACCATCAAAGACACCAAAACAAATTTTACAGACAAGTACAGACAAGGGTTACATCTACTGTAGTACAACACTTTTATAACTACTGGTTATTTTCTATTCTCTCTGTCTCTCCAGGCCTCTCTACTAAGTGCAACCTGTGCAACTTTCATCAGGACTTTAGAGGAGTGTATGACCCTCGCCAACCAGAGTTTGGCCCCTGACCTGCGACCTCCTGAAAGGGTAATTAAATACACACTTCAGTTGAAATATGTTTTGGTAACAAACTGACACCTTTCCAGTGACGAGCCTGTAGTCAAAATGTTATTGCTGTGTTTCTGGTGGTTTGCTGCAAACACTCATTTTTGCTCAGTATGAAAAGCATTTTTACACAGACCTGAAAATGATCCAAATTATTCAATCCCAGTAAACACAGAGCTTCATTTTGTTTTGCTACATTTCTGTTTTATTGTTATGTCTCTGTATTTGTTTTTCTTCTTCATAGTACTGCAGTGCACACCTTATGTTACGCTCTGCTTACTATCAATCACCTGAAGCCTCCAGGCTCAACTGAAAGTCTGGGCAAGAAAACAATCCCAATAATGCCGAAAATAAATCGAATTAAATAGATGTGCATTGTAAAATTATTGGAGCAGATAAATAAGATGTTAGTAAATTGACTGTAAGTGTAGAAGACATTGTATTCTCTTTTGTTGGTGACAAAATATATTGTTGTAGCACAAATCTCTTCTGTCATTTTGTCCGCCTGCCCAGATGAAAAGGTCAATCAGTCACCCTGGAACGTACAGCTTTGACAGGTGAGTTAAAACACACAGTACCTAGCCCCCTCCTTTTAATTTATAGTACAATTAAACTTTAGATCAACTTCCAACCTGACCTGCTGTTCAAAGAAGAATAGAAAAAACATGAGGATTTTATACAAAAAGCATTGCTACTATGATGAATTACTATTAAATTGGCCTCCAGGAGGCAGCAATGCACATGACTGAATAATTTGTGTCAGCCTTAAATCTTTTCAAACCTTTATTTAAACAATATTCAGTTGCTCATATGAGCAATGTTTTACTTGCTGTGATCATTTCTTCTGTTGATAGAAGCCATTAAAGCATCTTATACTAAATCATTTTCTTTGTAAGTGATGGGGGATGAAATCTGCAGTCATCGTCCTGTTCAAAAAATAAAGTCTATCTGAAGTTAATATGAGGCTTCAGCAGTCAAATCAAGTGGGTTTTCCTCCAAAATTACAGTTATTTTAGTTTGAAACTGCCTTTTTTGTGTATTAGTATCCCTCATCCACTCCAGCTCAGTAAGGAAACACTGCTCACGGAGACAAAAAAATAATAATTTATGCTAGAAAGGCTGCAACTTTGGAAGATATCCACTTGATTCATGCCTCATATTATCTTCAAACAACGTCGTGTACATAACGAGGACTGTGAGTTTTGTCCCCTGTCATTGGCTTTAAAGTAAAGACAGCAGGGACAATTACATCAAGCAAAACCTGTTTCTATGTTCATAATGACACCTGAACAGTTATAATGAAACAGAATAGAAAACACTTTTCGTTTTGATTTTGGTTTCATTAAACAAATGAATAGTGTCCCATGATTGAGATAAATACTATGGCTTTAAAATACAGTTTTGGTATCACAAGGTCTTTTAGATGACCTTTCGGCTCTGACAGAAAACACTGGTTTATTTCACATATTGCTTCTTGACCTTTTGTGTTTACATGTTGTGGTAACATTAGAGCTAGACAATATATCTTTAATACGAAAAATAAACAGAACAAGTATGGAAAGTAACTTTTTTATTGACATTTGCTACTAACCGTGATAGCTGCTGCTGTTTGGACTAATTCTTCATCAGCTGCAGATGAAGGCGAGCATGTTTAGGTGCTGAGTAAAGGGCAGTAGATTTAACAAAAGTTTTAGAGGACTTTTTGCAGTCACAGTCTGTTTAGAGACATTGCAACTCTTTCCATTCATCACTGATAACTTTAATCTCTTGGAGAGAAAATAAATGGTGACTTTTATCTTCCCTGAGGGAGCAAACATCTCCCTCTTCACCTGACCTTGCAAAAAATGTGGGTTTTTTTTGTCAAACGTGGATAGACAAAATGTATTTGTATTCACATGGATATGAATATGTTAATAGTTGATAATCATCAAGTACACACAATTCCGGATGTCTATTTGGTCCAAAACAAAAGATATACTACATAGATGATCTTTGCTAATGTGTGCAATGTCAAATTAGGCAGCCAAAACACGAATTACAAATGTTGACTAAGGCGAGAAAGTTTCCTAGTTGAGCGTTAATCATTAATTTATTTTGTTTTTCTCAGGTCAGGTGTGCTTAAGGAGTACCTGAGTGGAGGTCAAAGGTCAACTCAGCGCAGGAACCGGACGTGCTCCGACAGCTCGGTTTATGATACTGAACGTAAGACACGCTTCCTTTTCAATTGTGGCAAAGGTGGAAGAAGTTCTGAAATATTTTAATTAAGTAAAGTAGCAAAAGTGCAGCATAGAAATGTCACAAAAAAAGTAATAAAAAGGTTTTAGTGTAGTATGACAAAACAGTCATAGTATTGTATGCTTGTCGTAAAATGTCATAAAAAATAAATTATATTATGTTTACAAAATAAAATGGAAAAATTAAATGGAAAAAGTCATAGTATATTATAATCAAAAATGACAAGGAAAAAGTCATAGTATTGTTTATTGAAAAAGTCATAGTATAGTATGTCGAAACAAGAAATAGTAAAGTATGTGGAAAAAAACACATAAAAACAACATAGTATAGTATGATAAGAAATATTGTGAAAAAAGTCATAGTATAGTATGTTGAAAAAAAGTCTTTGTTTAGTACTTTGAAAAATAGTCATGGTATAGTATGTCAAAAAAAGTCATGAAAAAAAAAGTCCAAAATGATGAAGTAACATGAAAGTCACTAAAGAATGACCTTAAAATGTCAGGAAAATAGTCAAAGTATAGCCTGTCCTAAACTTCATAGTATAGTGTGTCAATTTTTGGGGGAAAAGTCAGTATAGTATGTTGAGAAAGTCTTCATAAAACAGTATGTCAAAAAATATTATGAAAAAAGGCATAATATAGCATGTTGAAAAAAGTGATAGTATAGCATTTAAAAATAAGTCATAGCATACTGAAACACCATAGTATGTGGGAAAAGGGTCATAAAATTGTATGGCAGAAATTGTATAGTATCTGAAAAATGTTTTAAAAATTAGTCACAGTAAAATATGTCAAGAAGTCTTGGTATGGTGTGCCTAAAAAAGGTCACAGTATATTTTTTTCGAAAAACATCAAATCAAGTCATAAAAAGGTCATAGTATAGAATGTCAAAGACGTCCCAGAACTATAGATCAAAAAACACAATTAGGACTTCTACTTGTAATGGAGCATTTCTACTTCAGTTGAATATCTCAATACTTTTTCCACCATTGATTTAAGGATTTACACAAACTGAACTACGACTTCTGCTAAAATAAAAGCATATTCTTAATAAAAAAAAAAAAAAAAAAAAAAACACCTGTTGAAGATGACGTGTGCTTTTGTAGGTGTGATGCCCAGTGTCAACGGAGACTCGTCCTCCATTCCTGAAGAGAGAGGAGGCAGCTCAAGTCCAAAGACCACACCCACTGACACAGACACCGACCTGTCCATCTGAAGACCTGACATCTGGACTCCGTGAGAGGTCAAAGATCAATATCAGACACTGTGACTGGATATTGACGTCATCTTCATTAAACAGAGCGATGAGTTGACAGACATCGATCTCCTCTTGGATTATCCTTCTTCTACCTTTGTCCTCTGAAGTGAGCTGATTGCCAAACACGTGCACTTTGGAAATCGTAATGAATGTTTGGTTTTTACCTGAAGGCTGTTTTTCCAAGTGTTTCAGTTGCACTGGAGAGACAGAAAAGACCTGAGACATCGTGATTATAAAGTATACGATGCTTTGACCTGCTGAGCAAAAATGGAAACACTCATGGAGATAACGGCAGGCCCGGATTGGGAAGGGATTGTGACCTGAAGCTCAAATCCCGGACAAATCTGTGAACAAATGAATGAAACTAGTTACTGTTAGAGCAGTTTACCTGGACTTTCTGAGTGTTGACCAGATGAGGACTGTGATTTTCGTAGGCAGCTCCCTGACACAGTACGAACAAGAATAACTGGTTTGTTTGTTCGCTGCTTTAAAAAAAAAAAAAAAAAAACAGACCTGAGAATGTGCAGTTTTTTGACGATTTGATGGAACATTTCAATTCAACAGTATTTTCTGCCTTTTTCCACATGCTCAAGAACTTGCCAATCGTCTTCTACATTCTTCTTTCAGCTCCTCCATAGTTGTGCTCGCCTGCTGAAATCAAAGATAAAAAAAAAATGAAAGTACTCCGCCCCTCTTCCTGCTAGCTTCTCGTCTCTGAGGTCTGAGAGTCGCTGTGGATGAAACTGAGAAAAAAAAACAGCATCTCTGCAGGTTCCTTGGAGCCAGTTATCTCTGTTAGAGTTCACCCACAGAGAGCTGAGGGTCATCGGATGCCAAAGTTTGCACAAACGTAACGACCAACATTAAATGTGCCATCACTCCTTTTTACCCAGCAAAGCTTCTTCTCAAAAGTCTAACTGGTCGTCAGATGAGATGTGTTTCTAACATTACAGATACGTGTGAACGTGTGCAAGTTACTGCCTTTTTATGTGTGTATTTGAGTGTTTTCTTGCCTTTTTATTTTTTTCTTGCTGATGAATTATAGCCAAATGGGAACCTAAAAAGACAAAGTACGGTGGCCCTGAGAGCTCAACTGCATCTGTAGAAAACATGAAAAGACAAAACACTAACAAATTAAGAAAACACGATCACAAATCTGTTCTGTTATGCTGCATAGGCGTTTATAGTATCTATTTCACGATCATGTTTGGTGTTTTGTTCGTTTGCTTTCTTTAGTTGCAGTGTGTTGAGCTCTCAGGTCCACCGTAAATAACTTCTTTATAAATTATTGAGTATTGAAGTTCAACGTTGAGGTCAGATGATGCCTTTTTCCCCTGCCAAAGCTAACTACTTAGCATTTTTGTGCTAAGTCTAAAACCGCCTCTACTATTCCATTAGTGGAGCAAAGAAGCGTCGTCTACAGCTGATTAATCATAGTTACATTTTAAATAAAAACGTATAGGAAAAGCTAATTTTCAGGCGTAGGACAAATCAATCTACAGGTAAAACATTTAAATGATGAGTTAGCAGTGAAAACACACCGACAGGTATCTACAAACTAAGCTAGAGTTCATGAATCTAGTTTCCTGTCTTGATAAATCACCTTTTAAAAAAGGTGCAATCATTGATTCTAATCAAATCCATCAAATATGTCCTCAGCTGTCTGTTCTGTGTGAGCGCTAAAAACATCTGGTGTTCATCCAGAGCTCTGGCTATATGAATGTGAGATTATTACAGCCAATTGGGCAACGGTGAGGCGTTTGTGCCGTGGATGTAGAGGAAGTAAACGGGGAGCGAGAGGGGACGTACGTGTTCAACAATCATTTTTCCCAGAACTTCTGACTCCACCTTGAAGTCTGCGCAGCGTCGTCTCGTGAACTGCTTTGCTGTTTAAACAGCAGACGTCACCTGAACAAACTGAAAGTAAACAACAGTGACAAGAAGAAACGCTCTGATCTGGATCCTGTTTGGTTTCCTTCACATACGCATAAAACACATTTGACGCTATAGTATGTTTGTATTTACCTTTTAAGACACTTTAATATAAACCTTTAAACATGTTTTGGCCTGGGGAATTAAGTCCAGACAAACTGACCACAGCTTGAACTTTTTTTTTTTAAATGTTAAAACTCTCCAACCAATCAGGTATTTTCACATTTAAACAGTTATTAAAGTGCATAAAATGAATTAAATACACGTAGAGTAACTTTTCAGTGTGTAGCTGTGGTTGTTTTGCACTTTAGACTTAAAAATAATGTCCTTCTTTTGAATGTTAGTGCTCTGAAAAAACAAAAAGACAAAAAGGTACTGAGGTGGGTGACGATGATTGTGAAACTGATATTAATGTTTAATTTGAGTTAATGTCTTATTTTGAAAGGGTGTTTTTGGAGTTGCAGCAGCCTTACATGTAACGGAAAACTATTTAAACTTCCTTGTATACTTTCACCAAAATGCGTGTTCAGTATTTGTTATGAACAGGCTCAGACTGTGTTTTCTTGGCTTCTGATGTCAAATAACTTGTGATTTTATAATTATTTATAACAGCATGTTAGTTCTATATTTTATCTTAAAATTATCATTTATATTTCTTTTTTTACTCGCTTATCAGATTATTTTATTTATACACAAACATAAGATTGATTTTGTAGTGAAAACTGTTAAAGGAGCTTGTAAAGTAGTTAAGAACAGGTACAAGTTAATTGGTAAACAAAAGGTTAATATTTAAATTACAAAGGGCAGAATAGATCAAAAAATAAATTAGTCAGCTATTTAGAATGAGCATTTGCTGTAAAATATCCCCCAAATAAATACATTTATTTGATTTTTCATCAACTTTTAATGACAATTAATGAATTAATTGTTTTGGAAGTTTAAGTCCCTTAAATATGTTTTCATCTTTGACAAACGCTCTCTTAAAGGAATAGTTCAACATTTTTTGGGCAATTTGCTTGAAGATTGATACCACTCTCATTTGTCCGGTAATTAATCTGTAATCTGTGTGGTTTTTCTATGGATCGAACAAACAAGATATAACATGTTACCTTTGTTCAGAGTCAGGCTAGCAGTTTCCCCCTGTTCCCAGTCTTTGTGCTAAGCTAAGCTAACCGTCCCCTGGCTCCAGCTTCATGTTCACAGTAGAGACATGAGAGTGGTATCAATCTGCTCATCTGAGAAAAGTGGATAAACTAATTTACCAACAATGTCAAACTATTCCTTTACATCAACACAAATGGCTTTGCTTCTTGTTTGGAGGAAGACAAACTGAATTAAACTGCTGAATTACAACTGAATCATATTTTCTTTTGTTCAGTTTTTGGACAAACCAGCAGAGAGATTTTTTTCATGCCTTAAGTGTCTCTGCACGGAGTGACGTGTGTGGTTGTATCAGACTTTGAATTATCTAAATAAAACAATCATATTTTAAACTGAACGTGAACTCATGGGAGTTTTTTTCTTTGTTTTCTTTATAAGTGTCATTTTGTGTGTAGGCGGTTTCTACGCACACATGTCTAACCTGCCATGAACCATAACTAAATATAAATACAATTAAGAATTTAATCTGGTAACTCTTTTAGCAACGACAATGTTTTTTCAGGGATGATCTTTCTGTGTGTTGAAGGAGGGTGTGTGGGTGTGCGTGTGTGGGTGTCTATCTATAGAAGACGAGGGTTTTTCCTTCTGTGTACTCTCAAAACAACATGTGCCATAAAAAAGAAATGCACACTCATCTAGGAGGAAATAAAAGTCCTAACAGCCTGAGAGTCAGGCTGCATCCTGGACCTGAAGAGGAGAAAATAGACGTGTGAGTAAGAAAGTTTATTTTGTTTCTGTATCAGTTGTTAGCATAATATATCAGATATTACAAATAGGGTAAATAGTTAAATTACAAAAAAATAGTATGACATGGTGGTTCAGTTGTTCGGGGCTACAACTAACATTTTTCTTATTTTTCTCCATAAAAGGGTCAAAATTTATGAAAAATGCATAAAACAACTTCACACAGCCCAACTAGTAGACTACCAACTAGTAAAGTAAAAAAAAATTACATATTCTTAAAAAAGGTTCAAGAACAGAGGATCGGAGTATTTTGTCTGCCTCTCAAAGGCTCTCCTGATCACAGCTAACGGCGCTAACAGTGCAAACAAAGGCGCAACTTTAAACCCGAGGGGATCCAGACTTAAGCTGCCGTGACCACGCTGTTGGTTTTTCATTAGGATATGTAAAAAAACAAACTTCACGGAGTGAAACGATAAGTTGATTTAGATAATTGTTTTATAACGAGTATAAAGAAGTACTGTCTCCTTCTGTTTCATATTTCCAGTCTGTCCTCCCACTTTCTTCCGCTTTCTTGTGGGTACTTTAAAAGTAAATTAAAAGTTTTTTCCTGCCAACAGGGTAATTATTGCACAAGAGGAGGGATGAATGTAGTGAGCGAGGAGGAACAGGTGAAGTCTGGAGGACTTCAGTCACACTCGGCGGACTCCACTGAGGACCAGAATGAAGTCAGCCCAAAACAAACAAAGGTAGCTGTTATATGACGCGCTGAGTATTTTACAAAGTTAGTGTTTTTATTAAAAACAGTGTAAGTATCCCTTCACTGCTGCTCAGGACGTAAACACTGTCTGTGGTACAAAAAGGATGACTGAATTTGGCAAAGTCAGACTGTTGTATATAGTACAAATTTCAGAATCATAGATATTATATTACTGGATTATAATTAGATGGAGCTTAATCCCTTATAAAACATCATCATTTATCAGTTGATTGATATTTTGTATTAATAACATGAATCTGCAAAGTAAGTAGGAACACTACACACAGTGCTTTGGATTTTTCTGCTTTGACGCCTTTTTCCTGCTGGATTATTGCCCAGAAAGGCTAAAGGCACTCATCCACTAAAGAAAAACGAATATATCCACTAATATATCTAATTGGGTCAATACAGGTCAAGGAAAATGTCAGGCTTCTGTAAGCAGTAAAATAATGAGGTGTATCCAGAGAATGTTGGTCAGAGAAATATAACTTTTGGAGAAGAATACAACTAAAAACATCAATTTACTAACTTCTTATTTATCCCAAAACGAAACAAAACGTTCCTTCTGTGGTTAACGGCTGTAAGTAAGTGCTTTTATTTTTAATACAGCTGCACAGTAAACGTTTATCCTTACCTTGAGGACGAGTGAGAAGGTTGCTGCAGTAGTTGACGCCTGCAGCTCCTCATTTAAACAGAAGTAACGTAACACCGGAGACATGAAGCTGAAGGATAAAGGATCAGATTATATATTTGTCAGATTATCCGTAAAGACATGAACACATGAGAGGAAGAAAACCATGACAGTTCTGTTACTCAGGAGCTTCTTCCAGTCACCTGGGTGACTGAAACAGGTGGAGTTAATCAGTTTAATCAGCTTGTTTGAAGGCAGGAATCAATGATTTGGCTCAACTAGAATGTCTTCAAACAGATGTTGATTCAAATGTTTCTAACAACCAATATACTTTATGTTTCATCAAAATGTTTCTGAATACTGACCGTCCTCTCCCCCCGAAGAGCATGACATTAGTTTACTATCGGAAAATCCCCTAGTGAGGCAGCAAAACCTGCAGATTGAGGGACAAATACTTTGCTGGTGCCCTCTAGTTATTCACAGCGGTGTTTTCTGATCGTTTGCAGCTGTGGTTAAGATTTGAATAGATTTAGGCACAAAAACAACATGGTAGGTTTAAAGCTAGGGTTGGTAATCTTTTTAAATTGTATATGTTCGAATTCTCTTTATATCTCAATACAGTAATCAATAAAGTTAAATGCTTCTGACAAAAAAAAGAAACATCCAGTATCTGTGGCTGTTGCAGGACTTTACTAAGCCTGTCAAATGTTTCACAGGCCTTGATCATTAGTAGAGTCTCCCTCAAACCGCCATCTTAACAGCTGTCTGTACTCATTCATTGTTTACCTTTCATAAAGATGATTTTGGGGAGTGGCTATGGAGGGAGGCCTGAAGCAACGAGCAGTCAGTGTTTAGCCACTTTTGGGGCTAATTCTGCTAGAAACTTTTCACTGTAAACATTTTTTCTACCTAACTAAGTGTCTCCCTCTCCACCCAGCCCAGTCTGTCTCGCTGCGCCGCCTGCTACAACCACAAGAAGAGCTCCATGGCTCGATTTGGGGACGACGGAGGGTCCAGCACCTCAGACGCGGACTCTGGATCAGAGCTGGACTCTGAGTCTGAGGATAGCTCCAGCAGCAGCAGCTCCTCCTCCTCCTCTGAGGCTTCACCAGAAACACTTGAGAAGCCGTCACCTGTGGGTGAAGACGCCGCTGAATCTACATCTGGAGAAGGAGAAGGTGACGGAGGAGAGGAGGCCTCAGAGAGCCTCGAAGATAAAAGCACCACAAGGGCGACTAGTGGAGTTCCACCTGTCAAGTCTTTCTCCAAGACCCTCACCCCTCTGTCCGTCCTGCCCCGCCCTCAAACGGTCGTCTCCACCCTCCACCTGCAGGTGTTGTACCAGAACCACGACGATGACGCCTTCCACATCGTCAATCAACACCCGTCTGGGAGAGAGGAGGAGAAAACATGGGGAGTTAACGGGGGAGGAAGAGGAGGAGTCAACAGTGTGACGCCTACACAACCGTTTCAGTGGCAGCAGACGGGGTTACTATGGCAACCAACATCACAGCAACACCAGCCGTCATACCACTCTCCTCCTCTCTGGGCTCAGGGTCAAAGGTTACCGCCGCCCCAGCACACATTTCCTGTCCCTGAACCTACCGTACAGACCCTAAACGCACCGCAGACACATCTGCACGCACCAGCTCCACAACCATGCTGGTGCTGCAACACTACGCACCCTCTCCACACGTCCTACAATCACTAAATGTGCACTAACGTACGATAAAAACACGAGTTTAGTGGAATGTTTGTGATTTTAAAAATCAAAGAATACACTCATGAATCAGAACACTCTCATAAGAACTTGTAGCGCCATTGAAGCACAAGATATATTTTGAATTAATGAACGATGGCACTTTAAACAGCTGTTTACGTCTCTCTCTCACTCTAGACTTGTTACAGACACTCGGTCAGTCCTTTCATGCTTCAAATGATGACGCTCTACGTAGAGCCAGAGTGTCAGTTTCAACTCAAAGTGTCTTTTCAAAGTAAACTTCCGTCTTCACATGGCTTAAGGTTTAGGTTTAGGAAAAGAGCGTGGTTGACATCAACTTGACTGACCAATGACTGACGAGTTCAATTCAATTCAATTCAATTCAGTTTATTTTGTATAGCCCAGAATCACAAATTACAAATTTGCCTCAGAGGGCTTTACAATCTGTGCACATGCGACATCCTCTGTCCTTCCCTCACATCGGCACAGGAACAACTCCCCTAAAAACCCCTTTAACAGGGAGAAAAAAGGAAGAAACCTCTGGGAGAACGACAGAGGAGGGATCCTTCTCCCAGGATGGACAGAATGCAATAGATGTCATGTGTACAGAATGAACAGCATAACAGAGATACAACACATTCAATGTATATGACATAAATGATTCATATAATAAGACTACTTATAATAACAGCAGCAATTATTACAGTAGAATTATAGCCATGAAAATAGGGATAGTAATGTGATTAATAATAATAATGGAAGTAGCAGTGGGTGTCAGTCGGCTCACAGCAGGAGGCACGACTACGGTCCAGGTACCACAACGATTCATGGAAACCTGCAGAACGAGAAAGCAAAAGGGCTTCAGGGTGGAAGTAAAGCTAAAATGCTTAATGGTACAGGTAATAGTAATAGTAATGTGACTAGTAATAATAATGGTGGTCATGTGACTAACAATATTTTGGACTGACAAATGTCAATAATCACTTTTAGTTTAGCATGGGACACGAACAGTGGTCTCCTGGGTGAAAGTCCTGTGGGTTGGGATCAGACCCTGGGGGACAATGATCAAGTGTTGGTTTTTGATAAATTGGTAGTGAGACCGGGTTTGCTCTCTTTTTACAACCATGAACTTAGTTTATAAACTGAACTAAGACTACATGCTCCATCTAGCATCTCCTCTGCTCCTTTTCAGTTCTACGCCTGACAACAAACATTGCTGTCCATGGTTCCAAAACATCGTTGATAATCAATGCATGTGATAGCAGGCTCATTTAAAGTACAAGTTTTGAGGAAAAAACATAGATACAAGTCAGGCTTTTATTCATGAAAACATTATAACACACTCCAAAGTTACCCGGGACTCTTCCCTCCCTGATTTATCTGCTACTTCATCTTATGTTTTTCTTTTCTCACATTTGTACTGTTATGGATTGTAACTAAACTAATTCAGAAAAAATTAAATAATACTGTCAACCCTGAGCTGTCTGTCAAAGACTGTTTTTCTTGTTGCTTGAGCAATCCATCACAAAGACACTCTAAAAGAAAATCTTAAGAGACATATTTTAAATAAATGTCTTGCCTTTATGCCCTACAGAAAGGGAGTAATACATTTAAAGCATGTGCGTATTTGCCACCGACAACAAGTTTTCCGTCTCACCTTCTCAAAGCAGATGGACCGTTTCCAACTACATGAATAAAAACCAAAAACAAAGAGGCTCTTTGTATGATGTGTGTGTGTGGTTTGTTCCACCTACAGTAGCTACTAAGCCTCTCCAGATGTCTCCACTGAGACAAAGTGTTTCCACCACAACTGCCAACACTCTCACACGCACGCATGCATGCATGCACACACACACACACACACACACACACACACACACACACACACACACACACACACACACACACACACACACACACACACACACACATATAGATGTCATTGGTGGCAAAAGATGCAGGTTTCTGAGTTAGAAAGTACAAATGGACACGGCAGATGTAAACAGAGAGACATTTACAGGAATAGTAAAAGGAGAACTTTCTTCTTTCCATTTTTCTTTCTTTCCTAGCCTCCGATTTCTGTTTGTGCGTCATTTATAGTCATAGAAAATCTCTTTTTCACCTCATTAATTTAACTTAAATCAGGTCTCTTTAGCAATACATGCTGAAATTACATTTTTGTAAAGATCCAGCCAAGAAAAGGCTGTTTGACAGCTGAAGGAAGAGACTTCTAAATAGTCTTCCCTGCAAATTTTTACAGAGATCGCAACTGAAAATAATGAAAGTTCACTGCAATAATGATTTTAAGTATTATGGCATGCACTTAAATATATAAAGACCTTCTGGGTCGTATGTAGGGGTGGATAAAAAATTAAGATTCTTATAAAAATTGTGATCATTATCTTCGAAGATTATCAATCGATTCACAAATTACAAAAAAACATGTTTAAAAATACTTTTTTCCCCACAAAATAACATAGATATTGATAGTGATGGACAGTGATCCTACACATAAATAAATGACTAAAAAGGCAGCGAGTAATCCACCAATTCTATTTATGTAACAGGCAGTATTTTTATTTTTTTATGACTTGAACTTGACTTCACGTCACTGAGAATTGAGAAATACTAAAAACTTCTAAGTAAAAAGTTTAGCATGAATAAATGTTACCTTTCGCCTTTGTGTGTTTACATGATTGCAATCAGTTGATATAACTATTTAAAATATAAAAACTCCATAATCTTATACACACTTTACTCTGCTTACTTTTTACCAAACATTAGCGCAGAAGTGAGAGTTCAGTTTGAATCAGGAATGGTTTTAAAACAAGAATTTATTTTGAATCAAATCGTGAGATACTTAAAGATTCACATCCCTGATCATGTTGTAAAAAAATGTATTAATGCAGTTTGCTGAGCTGCACAAACTGAACTCAACTGAACTGGACTAAACTGAGAGCACAGTGTTGAAGCAAATAGCTGAATATGCATCTGGAATTCAAGCGTGGGACATTCTGTAGAGTTCAATTAAAAACAATGTGATGTAATACAGTATTTCATTGTAATAGCAGCTAAATGAATGCACATACTAATGACAACAGTGATGTAATGTCCTGTATGCTGCACATTATACACTGAAAAAGGCTAGACGCAGCATGTTTTCCTCTTTGAATGACAAAGCACAAGTTACATCTCAGAGATAACAATCAAATAAGAAGTACAATGTAACATTTTTTTACTATATGACGCTCAAGAGCCTTATAATTCTGGGAACTTACGGTAACTATAAAATGGTTTGGAAAAAGTATTAAATATATATATGAGTTCAGCGGTAGCTTTCAACACTGACATCATCTCCTCTTTGTCATTATTCTGGGAATTTAGCAGTTTTATCAACCTTGGGGGAGTTCTCATGCTCTAAAAACGCACATGACTTATTTAAGTTTCAGTACATTTATTGGAATGCTTTAGGCCAGAAAAAAAAGAAATAAAAGGCTTTAGAGCTTCATGTTGGGAAATAAAATATACAGGAAGCTGAGCTAACACACTAAACTAAGATGTTGAACATGGTAAATGGTATCTGCTAAACATCAGCAAGTTAGCATTGAGTCTTAGAAAGGACAATGTGACTCATTCATCAAATTAGAAACAAGACAGTCAAAAAAATATAACAATGCAAACCATGATGACGATAGGTTTGCACATAAACATAAACTATAGGCTGAACATTAAGGTGCTTGTGTTGCGGTACCCAAATAACACTGAATGTGGCTGCAAAAGCTGTAAATTTAAGCAGCTGTAGTCATGAGTATTCAGAGTATTATATGTACTTTTTTGCAGAGGTTGCATGTACATTCACTCAAGTACCGTACTTAAGTACCATTTTAAGGTATTTGTACTTATGTACCTACTTACGCAACATTAAACTCAACTACATCTCAGAGGTAATTATTGTACTTTTCACTCCACTACATTTGTCTGACAGCTTTAGTTACTTTAATCCCCTTCCTGTTTAGCTAAAACCACGTATCTCCATATATAGAATTTGAATATTTCTAAAAAACTACAGGATGAATTGTTCCTTTATGTGTTGAGAAAATCCTCCTACTTCTTAAGCTAAATAAACTATTTAAAAAACCTCTTGGATCAGCTCCAAAAAGCAGTTTCACAAAGCTAAAAACAGTACTTTTACTTTTCATGCTTGGTCATCTTCTGATGATACATTTGAATGGATGACTTTTACTGTAGTGGAGGATTTTCACAGTGTGGTTTTAGTACTTTTACATCGATAACCGCGGAACCGCCTCCAGATCAACTCTGGTAAAACCAAAGAGCTGGTGGTGGACTTCCGCCGGGGTAAACACTGTCCTCCGGAACCAGTGAACATCCAGGGACAGGACATTGAGATTGTGCAATCTTATAAGTACCTGGGTGTTCACTTGAACAATAAACTGGACTGGACTAATCATTCAAAGGCACTTTACAAAAAGGGTCAGAGCAGACTGTATCTGCTGAGGAGACTGAGGTCCTCAGGAGTGCAGGGAGCACTCCTGAGGACCTTTTTCGACTCTGTGGTGGCATCAGCCATCTTTTATGCAGTGGTCTGCTGGAGCAGCAGCATCTCAGCAGCCGACAGGAAGAGACTGAACAAGCTTGTCAGGAAGGCCAGCTGTGTGCTGGGGTGTCCATTGGATACGGTGGAGGTGGTGGGAGACAGGAGGATGATGGCCAAGCTGTCATCCCTGATGAACAACACCTCCCACCCCATGCAGGACACCCTGGCAGCTCTGTGCAGCTCCTTCACCACCGGCTGCTTCACCCCCCCCGGTGTGAAGGAGAGGTACCGCAGGTCCTTCCTTCCTGCTGCTGTCAGGCTGCACAACCAGCTCTGCTCCCAGCAGACCACATGACACTAAAAACCTGTGCAATACAATACACTGTGCAATAATAGTTAAAATAGTTATAATAGTTTTTCTGTCTGTAAATATAATATTTCAGTTATTGTTGTTTTTCTACTGTTTCTTATTGCTTATTTATAATACTTGTTTTTTTATTTAATTTTTTATTCTTATCTTGTCTTTCTTTTACTATGTCTCTTGTGTGCACTTTACTCTATGCTGTTGTAAGCCTGCAAATTTCCCCGCTGCGGGACTAATAAAGGATTATCTTATCTTATCTTATCTTATAAAGCTTTAAATAATTCTTCCAGCACTGCTTTTTTAGGTTGTTACAATAAATAATAACATCACAAGATTTAAAAAAAGACATATTTCTGATATTATGAAACTAATTCAATCTGCATCAGACAGTTTGTTTGGGAAAATGCTGCAACGACCCAGCTGCTCTTCTCTCTCTCTCTCTATATAAGTCTGTCAATTAGTGATAATGGACTCCGTCGGCTGAGAGAAGACCACTCCCTCCATCTCTACTCCCTCCCTCCTTGACACACACACACACACACACACACACACACACACACACACACACACACACACACACACACACACACACACACACACACACACACACACACACACATACACAAACACACACACACATACACACTCTCCATACACACTCTCTCTCTCTCTCTCTTTCTGTCTGTCTTTCTTTTTACCTCTCAGTCAGTAATAATGGAGCCCAGCAGTCCGAAGAAGATCCAGTTTGCTGTCCCTCCTCTGCAGGGACAGCTGGACCCACAGGCTGCCGAACATGTGAGTGTTTATCCAAATATATGTGTGTGTGTTTGTGAGTGTGTGTGTGTGTGTGTGTGGGGGGGTGCGCTGTGGATTAATGCATGTGAAGGGCTGAATAAAGCTTCTGTGTGTTATCTTGTCTGGAATTTTCTGTGTGTGGGTGCAGACCAGCATGTGTGCAAAAGTCGGTCTCATGAAAAACTGCTGTTTGTGTATCTGGATGACAGCGTGTGTGTGTGTGTGTGTGTGATTAATGTGTCCGTAATATTTTAGCATGTAACGCATATTTTGTAAAGATGTAAGTTTGTGAGCAGATGGTATGGAGGATTAAATGGGAAACCTGCCCTATAGATGTATTCAACACATCTAGTATTCCTGAAATGTTTACTGTCGTTTCAGTGTTTCAAATTCCTTGGAAACACTTTGACTCAAATATTAATTATCAAAAAAATGTCCTTTGTTTACTTCACAAGCAGCTGATGATGTAAATGTGACTAACCAGAAAGATCAATCTGAGTTAAATTCACTCCCGTCACGGACGATCTGCAGCTGATTGCACAAAAGTTCACGCCCGTTCTCTTGGGGTGGGAGTGCTGAAAGGCATTCTGGGAAACACAGGGTCACTCACAAACTGTTCTTTCTTAAAGAAAAGCGGAAAAACAGCATATGAATTGTACAAAAAACAGACATGCCATTTTCCTCGAGGTGGTTGTGAATGGCACCGATAGTAAAAAGAAACAGAAGCCGCTCTTTCATGGACGCTTAAACGTTGCATCAGGGAGTTGAAACCGCTCTCTGTGAGGCCCTTTGCTCTTTTCTTTACTGACGTCTTTATGATGGAAACAGGAAGTTGTTCATTTCTTGAAGAAGCTGGTAATGAACAGTGACAGAATAGGGCCCCTTTGTGACTGTTTGAGGGGCCACTGTGTTGGAAACCATCGGCGTAAAGATAAATTCTAACGATGGTTTTATGAGATACCATCTTGTAAACAAAGTGTCCCGTCCAGGATGACGATGGACATTTACATTCCTGCAGGGCGACAGAGTCGTTCCCTTCGTCTGAGATCCAATCAGAGTGAACACTTCCTGAAGTTTTCTTTAAGGTTTAGTGGGTTAAATCAAATCTTTACATTAGTTCCACTGGTTATTGTAGTTTTTATGACTCAGTAAATCACTGGGACTACAGGTTTCTCACGTTAATGTCAAAGATTTATTTTTACAGCGTGCATTTGAAAAAAAAAGAGGTAGAAAATAAAAATGAATGATGCTTGACAATAGTAAATGTTAGCCATGCTATTATCGCCACTTGTTACGGTAGAGTATGTGGGGAAGTTGTGCTTTTAAAAAGTTAAATAAGCTCTTAAACTTTTACGTGGGTTGTTATGTTTTTAGGAGGCATTTGAGATAATAACTGAAGCCTGACGTATTTGGTCAGTTAATGATACGCGCCTTAATTAAGTCTCTACAAATATGCAGTATTTTGTTTTTATGGTGTAAGAAGAAAGCTCCTGTTGATATTTTTGATTTAACTTTTAGTTGGACATCAAGCTTATTTTCGTGTTTTTTAAAGCCAAACTAGTGGAACAGTCAAAACGTCGAGAGTTTCTTGTCCCATTTTACCAAAAACACATGAAAACATCAACGAAGCTAACAAACAAAAAAGTTGATAATGTTAGAAAACACAAATTAAAATAGGTGGAGAACACAAAAAACAACAGACTGTAATGAGAGGATTAAAACACACATAATGAGTTTAACCAGCCAGATGGTTACAGTAAATTATTTAAAAGAACAAGTGAGCTTTAAGTCTTAAAGGTTTCTGTTTTCATATATACGGTAAACGTTTTAACATTTGTTGGATCAGAGGGTTGATATATATACAGTATATGTTGAAAATATGTTTCTGTGTTCACCTCAGATCCGTCGCAGAAGACCAACTCCTGCTACTCTGCAGATCTACAGACAACCTGGCACAGGTGAGAGAGAGAGAGAGAGAGAGAGAGAGAGAAAGTGGAAACAGAGCTGCACTTTCAAACAAAATGCATGAAACTCAAACTAAATATTTCCCCAAATTATAACACAAGCTTCCTGAAACATAACCGACATAAACAAAAACACAATCCTGTAGGGAGAGCACACAAGAGAGCTGCAGTCTAAGTATTTACCTGCAACACTTTGAAGAACAGGGGATGATTTATGATTTTCATGTTGTTGCTGATTCAGCTTCCTGTTCTTGTTATCTGCATTGTAAACTATTGTTGAAGTAGCTTTTTGTTTTTGCGCTGTGGTGTTGACTCAGTGTTTTGTTGTTTTCATCTTGGAGACTTTGCTTTCACGAGTTTGTGCCGCCTTGAACAGAACATTGTGAGAGAGAGAGAGAGAGAGAGAGAGAGAGAGAGAGAGAGAGAGAGAGAGAGATCTTTACGCCCAACAGAACCTTTACATGTATAATTCTGCAGATACATTTTAAATTTACACAGAAACACACACAGAATTGTGTTTTTGTTAAAATGTTATTGTAATAATGAATATATAGATTATTATAATTTAACATTTCATAATGTTGTGTTGATATTCATAATAACATCATTGTATACTTTAATATTTTGCTGCCTTGGCATCATTGTTTGTTCTTTAAACTTTCATGCCAATAAAGCTACATTGAATTGAGAGAGAGATGAGAGGGAGAAAATGATGAGAGGGAGGGGGGGAGGGAGAGATGAGAGAGCTGAAAAGCAGCAGCTATAATGGAATCTTTATTAGATTTGTGCTGCAGCTTTTTGGTAAGTGATCTCAGTGTTCAGACCGGACTGATGGATGCCTGAAGTGTGCGGGTGTGTGTGTGTGTGTGTGTGTGTGTGTGGGTATATTTTACCTGTCTTGCGGGGACATAAGCCCGTTTACACAGTCTCATTGTGGGGACTCATCAACATGGACGATTTCACGTCCCCCTAAAGTTAAATCATGACATTTTAGAGTGAAGACTTAAGGTCGAAGGTCAGGTTGAGAGTTTGGATCAGTCTGGTGGAGGTCATGGTGAAGGCAAGTCTCCAGGAAATGAATGTAAGTCACTGTGATGTCCTCAAAAGTCATGAAAACAGTGTGTGTGTGTGTGTGTGTGTGTGTGTGTGTGTGTGTGTGTGTGTGTGTGTGTGTGTGTGTGTGTGTGTGTGTGTGTGTGTGTGTGTGTGTGTGTGTGTGTGTGTGTGTGTGTGTGTGTGTGTGCTCTCAGCTCTTATAAATCCGTCTCCACAGGAAGCGACTGATTGAATAATCAGCCTGATTCCATTTTTGTGAGCTCAGCTCGGTGAGGCTGGTTCCCCTATAGTTGTATAAAGCTCTGTAGGCGCGCAAAATGTTTTTAAAGCTGCCATTTTTTTGTTTCTCAATGAAGGAAGAGTTTTGGTTTAAAACACAACAGGACAAATGAAATAATTTTTTTTTTAACAACTTCAATATTTTACATTTTAAGAAAGAAATCAATCCAACCAGATATTTGAAGACATTTTTTTTATGTCTTTCTATTAACTTAAAGGTTATTATTGCCTGTAAAAGTGTCTGAAGTTGAAACCAGCTGGCAGCTGTAAAAACAAGAAGTGACTGTTTGTAGGTTTGAAACAAAGAAGACCACCATGACAAAAAGTGCAGGTGTTGTTTGAGTATTTTTTTTGTATTTGACTGAAGAAACACCTGGCATTTTGTCTTTAATAAATGCTTATATATGGTGAAAGTCTCTCACTTTAAGGGACATTAAAGGGAAACGTTGCGGAATCATGTTTGGTCATTTTTAAAGAGATACCCTGATTTGGTTTTATTTATCTTCTTCCTGCTCACAGTTGGTATTTTGAAGAGGCTGAGATTTAAAACATTTAGCCAGAGGGGAATTAGGGAGCCTCAGTTTAACTGAGTGAAGAGTCATTTTATTACCATGAACACACACACTGTAGTATACTTTGACTCAGTCCCACAAGCAGCGTCCTGCTGCCCCAAATATTTACTATAGCACCAAATGTGGATTAATCCGCTGCAGAAAATAGTCCCCAACAAATGCACTATTTCCTCCTGTTTGTCCTGTCCAATGTATTTTAGGAGATTATTTCCCCTTGTTTAAGAATTAAACTACATTTGTGAGCTGTTTTTAAGGATTTACATATTCAGTATGAACCAATCGGCTTCAAGCTTAGTGCCACACCGAACCTAGGGAAGTTGTTGTATTGAGATCGTTGTTTTTTCCTCTTTTCATGGGATTTTTGACATTAAAAAAGAAAAATATTGCAAGCCTTATGCTTTAAAACAACAGTAGTGAAAGTGGGGGTTAAAAGGAATTGATATACTTTTTTTTTCCAAAGCAAAACCTATTCTGAAAGCCAAAAATTGCATCTGTTGTGCAGATTTTAAAAATGACAAAGTGCCATGAAGTTATAAAAGTGAGCTACGGACAAATCAATGAAAAACAGAACGAGCTGAACGCTGCTGTCTCATCTCTCTCTGCAGATGTTGGAGATCAACACAACGCCAGCGGAGAGACACAGGTTTGTGTAAATGTTATAAAATCTGCTACGGCCACTTTAGAGTCGTGTCGGGGAATGAACTTCATATTAAAGAATAGACACTGATGCATAACTTCAGACACGAGAGCCTGAAGTAACCTTTAATGTGTCCTTTTAAAAAAACTAATAACATGCATGAAATGATCTCTTTTGAAATGTGAACATGAAGAAGAATGACCTATCAAACTAATTGTTATATCCACTCCGACATTTGACTTTTAACTTTTTAATATGAGATTGATTTCTCAGTATTTGCCGATTAAACCGATTATAAACCGGTAAATGTGAGTCTAAATTAAAAAAATCTTTATTGCAGTTCCTAAATATTGTATTAATATTTCACACATTTCTTTTGACATTAAAAGGTCAAAGCAGACCGCAAGGGGAGAAACAATCTGTGAGATAAATGACGGTTTGTCTGGAAAGTCGATGTTGTTTCACTATAATTAGATCAGGGAGGACAACACCGTGTATCATGTTTCTTATTAAATATTTGTTTTTACTCACAAGTTACATAACAGATCTTAAAATCTCTTAAAATCTTAGTTTACTGATTGTTATCTTCTTGTCAACATCTTGTGGTTTACTGTTCTAGTTGTGTGACTTTGTTAAATCTGATTATATAAAGTGTTGGTCTTGTTCTGTTCTGCAGGCTTCAGAGTCCGCTCAGAGGAAGCAGAGCACCTACGCCCCGCCCACCATGAAAGGTAAACACAGGACAGGTTTCAGCTTGGTTTTCTTGATATTTTGCAGAATGTGCACAATATCTGAAAATGCATAAAAGATGCTCCGTGCAAAGAAAGCAAAAGAAGACTAATTGCACCCTGAGGAAACGATTTATAGGAGCTTTTTTTTTAGGAAAATCAAAATGAGAACATTTGCAGCAAATAACGGCAGAAGACAAAGCAACTAAAAACACATGGCAACACTGACCCAGAATCAGTTGCAGAAGTGACTTTAAATGTCTGTGGAAAGTTCTGTTTGTCCTTTTTATTAAATCATTTCATGTCTTTCACGCTAAAGATCTAATAATTCGGGTTTATTAGCAACAGATGCATCTTTTGTCCTTCAGAAATTAGGTCTAGTTAATGTTAATTCATGACGTGTGGCACAACAATCAACATTTTGTTGGAAAAAAGTCATTCAAATGAGCTAAATATGAAAATAAAGGTAAAATATGAGCATATAGACTTGAACAAGGGAGTTTTTGAACAACTGCAGCTCTTTTTTTCCTCATAGCCGCTTTGTTATTCAGTTTGTGAATATATATTCTTTGTTTGGAGTTATACTTCCTATAGAATTACAGAATACTTCAGTTCGCTGACACTTCATGTACTTTAAAGTGTTTAATGTCATGGTGGTTTTGTTGCAGCTGTGTCCACACCAGTCTGCTTCTTCCTCTTTCTCAGTTTCTTGGAATCAATCTTTGTTTGCTTTTTTGTGTGGAAGTTCTGTTTGTTTTTTTTAACTACACTTTGTTTGTCTTTCTCTGTGTTATCTGAAGATATTTCCGGGGTTTCCCCCCACTTCTGTTTTTTGTTTCGTTCAGTATTTGTCAGTGTCAGATCTGTAGGCTCAGCTGGTGGGGGGTTTAGTTTGATTAGTTGGTTCATGGGTTTGTCAAAAGATTACTTTGAAATTTAGTCAGTTACTGAATATAAATTAATGGCAACTTTTGTAATTAGTAACGTAATACATTGGATTACAACAAAACATTGAATCTAATCTGAGTAGTTTTGATTACTTCAAAATCAAACATTTAAAATATTGCACTTTATACTAAAAGAAAATGGACACAACCATAAACATTTGAGCTCCACAAATATTATTTTCTCTTTAAATATCTCACTTTTTTTTTGATGCAAACAAAATACTTTTTGAAAATTCAGCATTTAGAGTTGGTCAAATCAAACTACACTGCAATCAAGTTTTTGTTGCTGCTGTTGTTGTTTAATCGAAGGCCACATGGAGGACTTTGCTTTTGTAACATTAGAGGAGCAGTTACTCAAAAGTGTTCATCCTCCATTACCAATGTAAATAAAAAGGATTAAAACCTCTATTATCCATAAATCATTATGAAAACACTAAAACAAATATGAGTTAAGTCACCTTTAACGAATGGTGTGTGTGCAGTGTGCAATGCAACCATTTTATTTGCATTCTGATAAGAGTGGAAACAGTTGGTTTTATGGTATTAAGATTAGTTTATTACTAATATTTACTGTTTATTTGTCAGTTATTATTCATTTATTGGTAGTAGCAGAAGTGAGTTTCGTTTGTTGACTTTTGGTTCTGCAGGATATGTATGTTATACTGTTTTGTCTCTGGAATAGTGATTACTGTTTGTCCACAGTTTGTCAAACAGAGGGTTGATGGCTTTTATATCTAAAAAGACTTTGTTGTTGTTGTTGTTGTCATTTTGTTATCATCGCCTGAACTGAATAATTAATAAAACTGTCAAACAAACAGTTTAGAGAGGCTGACTAAGCGAGGCGTCTATTATCACTACAGTATGTGTTCGACTTCAAACTTGTTTCCTAGAAGGAGAACTCTGCTTTAATGAGATAGAAGGACAAGTTCCGGTTGTTGAGGTTAAAGAAAGGGCGACACACAGGAGGAAAAACAAGGTGCATGTAAGTGTGTTTGCAGAGCTCTCTAGTAGTGAGTGCAGCACTGAGTTCCAGGAAGTGAGGAGACGATAAAAGCTTTCTTTTATTGATCGTGTCTGAGTGTGTGTGTGTGTGTGTGTGTGTGTGTGTGTGTGTGTGTGTGTGTGTGTGTGTGTGTGTGTGTGAGTGTGTGTGTGTGTGTGTGTGTGTAGGCCAGTTAGCTAATAGCCTCATGAGTAACTCCCAATGCACCAAATGTTTACATTTACATACCGCATGATCGGTGAAAAACGCATTTTATTTATTAATCTGATTACGTTTTATTCTCACACTTTTGTTTTTTTCATGGAAAACGCAAAAAGCTGTTTTTATTTAAATTTGTATAGGCCTTAAATTGAATTTTTAAGCAAATTTTGGTAGCATTTACGTAAATACTTAATCTCTGAGGGTTTCATAACACAGTGTCTGGACAGAAATCTACGTATCAAACTGAATATTAGAGGAACTAGTTTATAGACTAGCAGTATCTCTAGAAAAATACCTTTAAAAATGACATGGTTTATAGAGCTTTGGCTCTTTTTTGGTTTGGTCCATTTTAAAGTTTGGGGATCTAATATTGTTACCACGGAAAACAACATTGTAGTTCGTAAGCATACGATTTTTTTTACAGTAGATTAGTATCCATAACCCAACAAATTTCCCAAACGTCGAGATATTTATGTTTCATACAAGATGTCAGGGAAAGCTACTGAAATGTTTTGCTATTCTTAAATTGGATTTTTTTATTTATTTTTTATTTTTGTTATCTAGTTTTTTCCGGCCCGTTGCGTCGTGTATGTAGTTGAAGCGTCTCTCCAGTAGAGGTGCTCTTCTCTCCTCAGAGCTTCAGCTGGAGGTGGAGCAGCACCTTCTGGGGACGGGGCTCTGCGACCCGGACGGCCAGCTGAGCCCAATCACAGCGCAGCTCTATGCCTCTTCCCTGTGGGCCAATCACAACGGGCCAGAGGAAGCCAATGGGAATGAGGCGGGTCTGCTGTTAGCCAATCAGGAGAGAGGAGTGGCAGAGAGCAACAGTTCTGGGGGTAAACCGATTTTAAGACAGAAAAAAAACACACTTTGGCCCACAGTAAAACAAATTTTGCGTTATCTGATTTTCTTCACATTTACGGTCGCTACAACCCAAAGTAAGGGAATAAAATAAGAGTTATTTCATGCATGTAAGATATAAATAAGCAGCCGACAACCAATAACATGATACAGCTTGTTTGCCAATTTTTTTTTGCGTACATGTCATATTTTAAGTTATTTGGAGTTCATTGTTGGCGTTATACACACACACTAGTGTTAATTTAATTAACAAGATTATAACCTGCAACAACCATATTATTTTGCTAAACTACAAAACTTATTAATTACTTATTTATATTCAAATTACTTAAAATGTAGTACTACAATTTACTTGGAGACAATTTTATTTGATTGAGCCTACAGTTAACATAAAAAGGAACAATTAATAAATTAAATTAGAGGTTATGGGAGTTTGTTGGTCAAGTTAGCCCCTTGACTTATATATACACACACAACGTAAAACTGCATTAATCAACATTTTTTTTACATCAACAATAAATCAACTGCTACTTTAAAGGAGTTGGATGTCAAAGTCTGCAGTTTTTTTTTGTCTCTCTTGGCACTTTGTTAAGTCAGAGCTGCTATTATCAACACTAGCAGGCCTCTGATAAACCCACTGTACTCTACCTGCTCAACACGAAACGAAAGACTAAATTGAAACATCTAAATCCTAGCAGTTTAAGAGCCAAATATGTCTCTCAGGGGATAAAAACACAGATAAAATGAAGGTTGATATTGAACTTAAAACCAGAAAATGAATCATAACACTGGTCTGTATTTGCTGGATGTTTAAGATGTAGTTAAAATAAACCATAATAACTTTAGTATTCTGCAGCTTGTTATTTTTTTTCTGTCCTCTAGTCACCAAAAAATGATAAATGCAACTTTAAGGTTTTTCATTCTAAAATGTTGACATGTATTCATCAAAACTAGTTAAAGTATTTCAAGTTTAAAGGTTAAGATATGCCATACAAATTATATTAATACTACAATTCCTGACAAATGACACACACATTCTCAGTCTTACTAATATGTCTACATTTCCATATTACCAGTCTGTAATCTGTTAATCTCTTGACTATTAACAGCACTAACTCTCTCTTCTCCCTCTCTTGTGGCTTTTGCATGCTCTTTTCAATTTCCCCTCCTCTTCTACTCCCCCCCTCTCCCTTCACTCCCCCTCCCTCTTTCTCAGACTTGTCATGTGACCACAAAAAGGAAGCGTCCAGTCCCGACTCCGTCTCCCGATAGCCACCTTTTTGTCCACGTTCATCTCTTTGTCTCTCAATAACCACCTTCTCCTCCTCTCTAACTCACTGTGGTTCATCTGATCCCACTAACTCACCGCTTCACTCTCTTATGAAAACATAAATATTGGGTGTTTTGATTTCAACAGCAGCTCCTCGCTCTCTTTCACGCACACATAGAGATTTAAGTTCAACGTACCAAATCAATCAAAACTTAAATTACTGTCGGAGAGGTTTTGCCTGTGAAGAATCGGCTGTGAATAAAGATGTATTATATTGAAACATTTACTGAATGTCTGAGTATTCTTTATCCTTTAGGGAAAGTCTTAATAGATGGTTTTAAATCCTCTATTTTTAAGCTAAAATATAAAGAGTTTTGTAGTATTTGGGGGGTTGCTTCACGTCCACAGTGGTCCAAACACTTTAATGGAAAATATAGTTTTCACTCTCAAAGGTCTTCCATGACAAACAAAAGGAAAATGTTTTTGGGAGATCAAAAAAAAATCGAGAGAAGACAATTTATGAAGAAATTACCACTGAGAGAATCCTTGGTCTGACCAAACTTTATCTTATTACTCAAAGAGTGTTAATCCTAAAGCCTAGATTATTACATTGGGAGTGACAGAGGACTCTGATGAATGTGTTGCAGTTAAATGTGTTTGTGGAGTCAGTTGGGCAGTTGGATGGAACCTCTGTCCCTCATAGTGGAAAATATGTAATTTTTGTTTTCTAGATAGTGACATTGTTTTAAAGAGCACGCACGTATCTACATTTTGATGAAAAAATTATGAATGAGGAGTGAAAATTGTGAGAGTTTAAGTGCGTGCGATGTAACCCACTCTGAACATTGCATCCATTTATTTCTATTCCAGGAAAACGTTGAATATTTTAGAAAGTATTAAAGATATGAACACTATTTCTAATAGTAACAATGTCCTAAATGTGTTGAATATTTTGATGTTTAAATTAAGTTTCTATGTTGAATAATGTGGAATTAGTTCAGTGCCAAAAACAAACGGCAAAATAAATATTAAATGTGGGAAAGTTTCCTGGAATATGTTGAATATTCGTGGAAAGTATTAAGGTAATGGACACTAAAAGGAATATGAATAATCTCCTTATTGTGTTGAACATTTTGATGTGTGGACGAAGTTTCTATGGTAAAGAATGTGGAACTTTAAATGCCAAAAAAGCAGTAATAGAAGAAGAATATAAGACAACATTTAGAAGTCGAATTTATTGTAGTAAAAGTCTGATAATTACCTAGAATAAGTAGCATGTAACACAAATGGGGGTGGATTAGTATTATTGGGACAACCATTAAGAGATTAAAATATTAAGGTTAAAGTAAAAGGACATTTACGCAGCAATAAACAGCATTACACGGCCGCCATCCTCACATCTATGTGACCCCACGGTTTGGAGATCAACACAGTAGTTGCATCAACAGCTGTATTGTCTGTGTTTGTAAATGAGTATGTGGTTTGTGCAACATGTGGCCCTGTGTTTATTATCACATGACCACAGATGGGATGTGCTGAATAAAAGGGTGGAAAAGTGACCGTTAGTTAAACCCATAATCTACTGTTTTTTGGTCGACCTATGAAAATTTTATGTGTTTTTAAAATCCATCAAGGCCTCATATTAAATCATTTTAAAGTAAATCATTTCATGCTGTTTATAAAAGACAAATATTCATTTTTTTCCCTCCTCTACTTAGAGGATTTAGCAGGTATTTCCTGTTGATGCAGCGTCCAGCGTGCAGCTGGAAAGAGGAGGATTTATTAGAGCGATTTTGTGCGGTTCAAACTTCACTGCTTTACTTTTATTTTGTAGACATCCTGAACCATTTCAGTTATTGACTGTGTTTGAGTACAAAATGTGTCTCAGGATGAATATGTAGTTTGTTATGCTTTCTTAGGTTTTAGAAAGGTATTTTAATTGATATTACTACTTTGAATGGGAGGTTAGGGTTAGAGAAGGTTGAGGTTTAGAATATTGCTTTTACTTTTTGTTTAGTTTCTCTTACATTGTCATCACTTTGTCATTTTCTAAATCTGCTGGTTGTAGCTTTTGAAAAGATTCAACCTGATGAAACGATGAAAGAAAACAATATTTTGTGGCACAATATATAAACAATAAAGTATTGCGATAACAGTTAAGAGAACTCCGATTTATTAGCAAAGACACCCAAGCATCCTGGAAAGGCCTTTCATGGGAAATTAAAAGATGGACGAAGGGCAATTACTCATGGATTAATTAAGAACATTAGCCATTGGTGAATCATTCATTGAGTTTTTCTGGCATACCGATAGGGAAATTAAATGTCCATTAACAAACTGGCCAAATATTTATGCAATTGAACATGAATGTAAATGGAATAAAATCCTTGTCAAGTCCTTTTAAAATACTTTTTGGTTCCAGACATGACCGATAAATGCAGATTAAAGTACATGTTTACATACAAACTGGTTGATGTAACTCAGTTTTTGTTGATGCTATATATATATATATATATATATATATATATATATATATATATATATATATATATAATGAATCCATTCATTCATTTCATCACGTCTTTGTGTGTAGGGAAGCTGAAAAGTTCTGTTCCCGAGGAAGAGGAGGATGAGGCCAACCTTCAGGACGACTGATTCAGGAATGAAAGCTCAGCACAGAAGTGGCGACCGATCTTTGCTGATCTGGACAAAACCAACGAACTCTGGCGTCCATCTTGAGTGTAAAGCACCTACAAGACAATAAAGCAATCAGTGGGAGTGTTTATAGAGACAACCGTAAACGTTTAATTAAGAGTATGGAGAGAAACAAGTCAAACCAGCGTCACTCTATTCACCCCGAATATCATACCCACACAAATATAAATGTACCTTTGTTTGCCCGGTTTTTAGTTTATGAATAGGGTGGAAGCTTATTTCACCCTTTATCCAAAGCAAGAAAACAACTAACTGCCATCCCAACAGTTTACCTCCAACATAACACTTTTGGCGGGACACTTGTGAAACCTGAAACAAGTTCTAATATTGATGTAAACCAACAAACTTTGACATCATCTTCATTTCAAAATACACAGATTGACTCTGGATAAGTTTAATTTTATAGTTGGCCTGCTAGCTAGCTACTACAGTTTAGCCAGGATAGCTACCTGCAGGGTTGACTACACATGCTATCTTGTTAGCTGAAACCATGAACAGCTAGCTAGCAATGGTTAACTACACAAGCTAGCTAGTTAGCTGAAACCATGAACAGTTAGCTAGCAATTTGGTTAAACATTAACAGCTTGCAGCAATGAACTAGCTAGTTAGTGGAAACATGTTAGCTAAAATCATGCATGAACAGTTAGCTAGCAACGGTTAACTACACTAGTTTGCTGAACAGTTAGCAATGGTTAACTACACATTAGCTAACTAGCTGAAACCATTAACAGCTAGCAACGGTTAACTACACATTTGCTAGTTAGCGGAAACATGAACAGCTTGCTAGCAACGGTTAACCAATCATCCTAGCTTTTAAGCGGAAACTAGGAACAGTTAGCTAGCAATGATTAACCCCACTTGCTAGCGAGTTAAATAATTAATTCACAGATAGATTTATGTACTTCCTTTTCTCCATTAAGTGTCAGTTTACTCAAAAATTAAATTAAAAACAGACAATACATTTATTTTATTAACTAGCTAATTACATGACTTTGAGTCTACAGCAAATTTTCAAGGTTGTTTCCCTCCCAAATTTTTCAAATCCTCTATTTGCAGAGATTTCAAACTACAGCGAACACCTAAAATATACTGTTATGGAAAACAAATAAGTAATGCAATAAGTGTTTAGCTCTTTAATGTCGATTCAGAAGCACTGTAGCCTACGGACATTTTTCTAAGCAGACATTTTGATAATGTAAATAACATTAATGACGGCAGAACTCATTGGGTTATGATTGTTATGAGTTACACCTGTGGTTTTTACTTCGGTCAAAGTATCTGCTGTGAAAAATGTCACTTATATTGACTTTAAATGTGTTCATTACTAATTTTTCCAACAACTTGAGTTCCACAATATGGAATTTGCCATTTGTCTTCGCAGGCTGTTGTGCTTTTTTCTTTCTTTTTTAAACAGATGATTCAATATGCAGAGTTGAATATCAGTTTACAGTTAACTCATTAAGTTTTGACTCATTTTGAAATAAACTGAATTTGCGGTGATAAATCAGATCACTTCAATGTATTTTTGTTTTTTCATTTTCTGTTTATCTGTATATGCAGTATGTAATCTTGTCTGTCATAATAACAGCAATAAAATGTCAGCATTGATTTCTATACAGAATCACACCATTGTAGAATATAAAATGTGGGCTATTGAATGTACAAGTTTATTATGACTTCTCCGTCCTTCATGTAATATGGTATTAGTTTTCTTGTGGTCCCCCCTGGTGGCTTCTGTAGGACACTGTATGGTTTTTATAATTCTCTCAGACATAAGACAAATTCAGTTACAGATGCCAGAGGAACAAACGACTTTGAGTAAAGCCTAAAATTTAATAAATATTGATAATAGAGTAATGCAAATGGGGGAAAAAAACAAACATGTTTTGGGTCCAGTTTTATTTAACAAGCAAAGAGTGTTGGATGATGAAAGCTGGTAGTCTCTAAATCATTTCACTATTTATCCTGTGGCTTTTTAATTGGTTTACAAAACCCAACAAGATCTTATACTTGTTGGATATAAACGTACTTATCACAGGGTTCAAATTCTTTTTTAGAAATAATTTTCGAGGACAGGGATTGCGTCATAAACTAATATTTTCCCCTCTGTGGAAGTCTCACTTAAAAGATGTCCAAGTCTATGGCTATAACTTGTATATGAATATCCTCTCTTATGTGCTTAGAAATAAATAAAAATGAATTATAGAATAATAAAGCAGCATAATCAAAATATTGCCATAGACTAATTGAACTTTAATATGATCCTGAAAATAAATAATAGCTTTCAGATGGTAATGTTATACGTTCAGGGAACATGAATAGATCGATAGCCTAGAAGTTAATTCTCAAATATAAGAAAATAAGAGAAACATTTCTCTATTTTCTTCGACTGGAAAAACAGTTTTTTAGACTTCTACACTTGGGAACCCTGTTTTAAGTGCCTAATGTGACAATATAAAGCACTCACCATGCTTCCACTTCACATCTCGGCCGAGGCCACATGCAAGCTCAGGTCGGACACAGCCCTAAAGTTCATTTTTTTATTCATTAATTTAAGTTACACGGAGGAAATCAGGGACACAAAAAAAAGAAAGAGAGGTTAGAAAGAAAAAAAAAAACAACAGCAATCATTCCACATCAAATGGCAGAATGTGTCCATGGATCTGTCTTTACATGCTTACAATGCACACTACACAGCAGAGATACGACCTGGGATCTGCTGTAAAGTGCAGACGTGTCATTTTAGTGTTTTTCTGCTCTTTACAGTCAGAATGCAGTACAAGCTTTCAGACAGACGCCCTGGTGTTTTGTAATACATTAGCAGAGGGCTGGCATACAGGGAGCATGGTTTGTGTCTCGTTACGTAGCCCTTGCCATGACTTGATTGACAAAAAATATATATAAATAAACCAGACTGCACTTTGTAAAAGTCGTCCGCCTGCCTTGGAGGCCGTGTGTCCCGTTCAACCATTGCAAAAACATAACTGCCAATACGGAAAGTTTTATTGAAGGATGCCCATCGACCACAGTTAAACAAATCCAGTGAAAACATCACCAAGAGTGTATAAGTATATATATACATTTATTTTTTTGTCTTATTGCAGCTCCAGGTTTGTTGTAGACTTTCACAGGTCTGAGATCAATTAGGATTTACTTGTTTTGCTGTGGAGGAATTGGTTAATTGAATTGCTCCTATTAAAGTTAAATACCAAGACATTTATGTAGGTGTTGGACCTTCAACAGCTGCTGTTAAGATGCCCTTGAGCAAGGCACTATCCCTCTCCCTGGCTGTTTCAGTAGGGCCTGTTGGTGGCCAGCACTACAAGATAGCAACTGTAAAAATGAAAAAAATGCAGAAAAGCTAAATTTCCTTCCTTAAAAATTGAAATTTCATCCTCTTTTCAGAAGCCAGAAGTTACAGGGAATGATTCTGCAAGTTATCATATAAATTATTGTTGTTGTTGTTCATTTCTACTTTACAGTGTTGAAGAAAAAAAAAAAAAAAGAAGAGTAGCACCTACTGGACCTTTACTTAAATCAGAGAGAGTTGACTAACAACAGCTGTGAGGAATATTTGCAGGTGTACTGAAGGTTTTCTGGCTGCAGCATGGAACACCTGCTCCATGTATTTACTGTAGTATTACTGCAGTACTTTAAAAAAAAAAAAAGAAAGTTTGTTCCCGCTGTAATAAAAGTTCTTGTGTGACCCCTTTCTGTCAACCAAGCTGCCGCAGAGCCAGGCGGATTGTTTCCCCGACCGTCTATCGTCCCCAAAAAAACCGTCCCCGACACTTAAAAATGGCATTTCACCCCATTAATACCCAAACACTCCACCACTTCCAAGCCCCGATACACAACTTGTTTTTTTTTTTTTTAGTGTCAACACATTTGGCAAATAGTCGTCGTCGATGTCGTCATCGTTAAAAAATAACAAAACATAAACATTAAAAAACAGACGAGTTCAGTTCACATCAAAGTAGAATACAGATATTATATCTTTACCCACAGAAAGTTCAAGTTACGACTAGCTTGAAAAAAGAAAGAAAGGAAAACATCACCATGTTATACAACGTGTGTGCGTGTTCGTTTGTTTGTGTGTTCACTATGAAATGTTGAAAGATTAGTTTTATCTGCTCAGGATGTCTGTCAGTGTGTGTAGAGAAGTATGGAAACTTACATTAACAAGCAACATGTCTTTCATTATCAACACAGGAATCTTCCTCCATAAAAGCAATAAAGAAAAAATAAAATAATAATCCACAACACATCATTTGCATTCCCAAAGTAAGCATCCAAAATCCATCACCACATAGAAGTTTGTCAGCTGGCCACTAAAAATCTCAAATCTGTCATTGAAAAAAAGAAAACGAAAAAGAAGAAGAAAATAATATTTTAGTGTCAACTATATATATACTATATATTTATATTTTTGTTCTTTTATACCAACCAAACATATGGTATATTACGTGTTGCTATGGTAATGGTCCCTGGCAACGTCAATGAAAAAGTACAATGATTAAAATAAAGACACTGATCCCCCAACTTCATCCAGCTCGTGTGTGTTTGTGTGTTTGTGTGTTTCTGTTTATATTTAAATTTTAGTGTCTTTTCGTCGACTTTGTGCATTGAATTCTGGGAGTTTCTGTATGTTGTTTTGGCGATTAGAGTATTGTTTTTGTATTTAGAGTGAACTTGTTTACATGTTTAGTGTGACGACATTTTAGTGTACATGTCACATTGATGCGTTTTTTGTTTTGATATTAACATCGAGGCATTTCAGGCATAGTTTAGTGTTTTTAGTTTGTATTTAGTGTATGCCGGTTAGTGTGTTTGCGTCTATATGGATGGTAGACAGCACGCTAGGCCTCCGCTGTGTGTTTAGTGTGTGTCTATGCGTTAGCACTGATGCTCTGTTTATAGACGGCGTGGTAGGCGTTTCGCAGCAGGACGTAGGGGAAGCAGGACTCCAGCAGGTCCATGGTGAGGAAGGGAGACTCCTGCACAATCTGAAACACAACAGAGGGATGTTTAGTTTATGGAAATATCAATACAACTCAAACATATCTTGGTAAGTCTTTCCGTTCTTCTAACCATCAGCAACTTTAATTTGGTCAAAAAATAAATCAGTAAATTTAGAATATATGCTGACTCTACACTCTGTTTTTGCCCTGCTGTTTCTTTCTGCTGTGTCACAGCAGACAACATTCACCCTGCTGGTCTGTGTCATATTTTCCAGTTTATCTTTAGGAGCAGACACCAGAGAAAATAAATATACACATAAAAAAGCATTTAAGTGCTGCATAAACTACAATTAGTCACCATTAGATTGTCCCACATGGGTCCTAGAGATGCACTGATGATGCACAATGACATCACCAAAACTGTCCAATCAACGAGTTTCCTTACAATCTGTGCAACATCATCCAAACTTCTCTTGGTTGGTTTGCAAAAAAGCAAAAGGAAAAACAAACTGGGAAAAGAAAATGCAATAATATATATATATATTCCCTGGTTTGGACCAAATGAAATGAACTACAGGTGTGAATTCATTCTCTCTCTCCCTCTCTCTCTCTCTCTCTCACCATGTCCAGCAGCAGGTAGACAGACTCTCTGTTGCGTGTTGTCATCTTGTCCGTCTCCTGGCCGATCTTCAACAGGCTGGATGAAGCCAGCTAAACAGACAAAGACACGTTTTACAAATTCAGCAACAAAAAATGTGATATCGCTGCTTGTTCATCAACTACCTTTATGCAAATGTATTAAAAAAGGGTGTGACTTGATTATAACATTAACGTAGCAGCAGTACTTCTGATACATACTGGCATTTTATTGCAGCCTAAAATGGCCTTATTACCAGCTGCTATAGTGACACAGAGGTGGGGTTAAATGCAACAAAGTGCCCCCAATCTGGGATCAAAATGTGGTCTTTGTAGTCATGTAACCCCTCCAATAACTGTCTTTTTTAATAAAAACACAAGCATTAAAAATAATGTGTTACATTAAGTGAAATCTTTTTCATCTTACAGCCAGGAACTCTTTGAGGCGGTCCTCTATGCTCCCCTTGTGGATGGTGAAGAGAGCAGCAGCGATCTGGTTGATGGCTTTGGCCAGGCAGTGGATGTTGTTACAGTGGCCTGTAGGGGGCAGCAAACACACACCGTTAGTGAGAGATCAATAAGACATCATCTGTATTTGAAAAAAATTTAATTTGACATGTATGGCTCTTTAAGACCAGAGAGATTCTCCACAATACAAAACCTGGAACTACCGTTCAAGAGGGGAAAATATGGATTTCCTTTTTTTGTATTTTAATGCAAATGAACGCCATTAAGTGTGTGTGTGAGACGCATAAAAAGGATGTGAATATAAAGTGTGTAATTGTAAGTTAACACCATGGTTGATGTGGCTAGACCGACGGCATTTTTCGTGGACGTGCTGCTGGAAAACCAATTGCTGGCCGGTTTGCAGTCTGCATACTAACAATGGTAAAGCCCATTACAACTCATTATCCTTTTCAAATGTCCCTTATTAACAATGGCGCCTCTCATTTCAAGGTTGTTAAGAGGTAATGTCTTGATAATTCAACCTTGAGTGACAAATCTCTTCAATACCTTATTAAAAGCCTCATTTAGCTTCATAACTGTGCCTCTATTACGCTGAGGGTTTATTTAACTGAATACATCTTTTTATGGAAATACATGCAACAAATACAGTTAAACAGGTCACAACGGGTAAACAGACCTTTAAAAATGTATTCATAATCCAACAATTTAAAAAGAACGTCCATAATGAGGACGATGATATAGCTCTTGTGCACACAGATGAATCAATCTGAGGGCAGGAGGTCGATCTCATTTGCATGCTGAACAGTCTCATGCCACTGATGCAGTTAATTATGTTTCCTACAATGTGTAGCATTTTCTCCTGCACTGCTATCAAGCTCTGGATATAGGGCTCGTTATTGTCATTATGTATTATCAAAAGTTGTTACGTTATGGCAAAATGGGATTATACCAATTTTTGGCACAAAACATGACGTAGTTTGACAGCATATTATGATAAACAAAATTTGTGAATACCAGAAAACACAATAGCATGGCGGCCTACCTTCTATGGCGGGGCTGTACTGTGACATCACGTTGCTGGCCAGCGTTGGCAGGGAAACCGCCACAAACACCATCAGCAGACAGGCGATCTTGTACTCCTCCTCTGGACTGATGTTATCTGCACAGACACAAATTCCTTTCAACTCTTTTTTTCTTAATAGTTAAAAATGTTTAAATGTAATCATTTTGTGATTAGCAGTACTCTGATGTACATAAACTTTAATTTAAGTGATTTATTTTATAGGTCACTTTATATTTGCATGGAATATCACTTGTTGAACAGCTTTTAATACGATTTTTCTTTAAAACAGCGCCCAGAACAAGGCATAAATCTTATTTTCAAATACATTTTTGACTCCATCTTTCAGGTTAGCACTAGCTTAATACAGGGACCCAAAGATTTGCTTTCCCATCCTCAGCAAAGCACACAACTCATATGAAATACCCTACGGCTCTTATCTAAAGACTGTCATTCTTAGGGTACCGGTACTAATAAAATGGGGTATTGCATCGTTTTTAACGTCGGATTATTGCGATGCCTTTGTGCTATCAGAACACCGTGCAACACTAAAGCATAGGTGACTTCCTTCAGCTTGACAGAACACTTACAGAACGAGCAGAGAGGGAGAGAGGGAGAATAGCAGTGAGTTAAACTCGGACTCTCCTTTAGTTCCTTTCTGCAGAATTGTTTACTGTGATTAAAGCTGGATATTCATTTAGTTGGCACAAATTAACATGGGAAGATCCATCTTCTAAATGCCTTATAACAGGCCCGTACAGTGTTAAGAGATGATGATGATCGAGATAATACATTTGTACAGGCGGTATAAAATGTGTATTTAATCTGTATCCTGCAGAAGCCTTTATGTTAATTTGACCAGATTCAACATCTCAGACTCGTGCCATGTTGAAGGGAAACGGACATGTTACAGGGTCCAACCTGGTCAAGCCTAAGCGGCAAAAAGCCATAAACAAACCTCCACAATTACGAGGAGGGATTGTAATTATCTGTAAACTCATATCTCATATTCATGGACTGCTATTGCTTTTGTACAAGCCTGGTAAAGAAAATAGTCAAGTATTAAAAGCATTATTAAGAAAAAAAGGCTGAACATCCTGTAAACAATTTAATTTGGCTGCAAAATATTTACTAAAATGCCGTTTTTTAAGACCTCTTGTTTCAAAAATCAGCCTTCTTTGTTTAATTAGTAGACATGTAAATAGAGCTTTGATCAGTGAACTATTTCTGACAGTCACGTGATTGCGCCACTTGCACCGGCAGACTACCATCGTGACTCTTAAGAAAAAGTGACCAGTGTGCTCATTCAGACCTGAGACAGACATGTTAAATTGTCGTCAGATTAATGTGAAAGCTAAAAGGGGCTCCAGACACGCACACACTCAGATTCAGAGTGTATTTTTGCATGTGTGTGTTTGTGTCTCACCACTTTTCTGCGAGGACAGAGCCACCACAAGCGCCGGGTCGATCTCACAGGGTAAACCTGCCGCTGACGACAGCTCGTAGACATTCATGGCCACCTGGAAGCAGACAGGGATTCATGAATACGCATGAGCAGAGAGAGAGGACGTCGAGTCAACACCGTGACATCAGGTTAAGAGGTTACTTTATTTTTTATGTGTGACTAGAAACGTGTTTCACCTTCATGTCTGTCTCTCTGGGAATGTGGTCCTTGAAGTCCTCCACCGAACTGACCAGGAAGGGAATATGACAGGATAACACCTGTAGAGAGAGAGAGAGAGATAGAGATAGAGAGAGAGGAGTCCGGTAAGATGGTGTAGAAAAAATATTCAAATATATTCAACAATGTGACATTAATGGTGCTTCTATGTCCAAGAACAAGTTCATTTTCTGATAAGCTATGTATTTTTTATATTTTACTGTCTAACTGTTTCCACCTACATATATTTATTTAGCTGCCGCTTTTATCCAAAGTGACTGAAAGTGCATTCAAATGTGTTTTTTGCCCGATGGAAATGTAGGCACTTGCATACACTTTTACATTAGTTTGTTTGCACTCTTGGTTGTGTTTTATGGGGCAAAAATCAGTCTGTGGTAGAAGATGTGTAGAGTTTCTGCAGTCCTGATGTCAACGGGGAGTTTGTTCCACAATTGTGGAGCCACGACAGCAAACATTTGGGACTGAGCCCACTTCATATTGAGAGAGTAGCGAGCCGATTGGCAGAAGCAGAGCGTAGTGGACGGGATGGGGTGTATGGTTTGACTATCAATCATAACAATGTGGTGTGTGTGTGTCTTACATCTCTGAGAGCCTCCTGAGCCAGGGAGCGGAAGGACAAGATGACTCCAATGATGGTCATCCTCTTCAACACGCTGTCCACAGCTACAAACACACAAAAACAACAGTAAATATCAAAACAACCAAACATAAAGTTTTATTATGTTAGGCTTTTATTTTGTTGTTCTGTTCTGTCTGTATTTACTTCTACTTGGCTTTCATTCAAATCTGATTTGCCACCAACTATTAATATTATTACAAGTTTATAAACAAGTGTGAACAAATCTTTGACAATACAAGAAAACACAGAACAAATCAACACTGTGGAGCTTCACACAGACATGAAACAAGTCCTGACAGCAGCCGGTCAGCTGAGGCAACAAAGGAATGTGACTCTGTTTGGAATGTGAATGTAGATAAACACTAGCTGTCAAGGTATCTGTGGAATGGTACTAAGCAGGTGTGTGTGTGTTTGCGGGGTGTGTGTGTGTGTGTGTGTGTGTGTGTGTGTGTGTGTGTGTGTGTGTGTGTGTGTGTGTTTGTGTGCTTACAGGTGAGTTTCTTGAAGAGGGCGGCCATGTGCTCTGGCTTGTCGAAGCTCGTCCTCATCTGGGTCAACACCTCCATGTTTTCTACCACCAGTTTCTACACGGAGATAAACACGCAAACAGTTAGCGATAAATTAAAAAATATTTTCATGTTTAGGATTATCCTTTTTTTTTTTTTTTTTTTTTTTTTTTTAATGGATGTTCATCTTAGTGTTAAGGCCATTATTCATCATATTAGAGTTCTTATTTGTTGTTTTTTCATTCAGTTATGATGCTTTGTAGTTGTAGCTTATCAATGATGGATATATTGATTCACTCCTGATAAAAAAAGCTACCAAAAAGCTGCCTTAGAAGCAGATCAGAGACAGTAGCTCAAAACTTATTGGTAATTTCAAATGCAGTAATAATAAAGAAAATAAAATGAAGACAGACATGAAACTCTTTTATTCTGTATGTATGAGTGTATCTATGTGGTTGTTTACATACCTTCAGCTCAGCGACCTGTGACGAGATGTGCCACATCAGACTCTCGCTGAGGAACTTCATACCGTACGGCCCCAACAGCTCAGACAGTGAACGCATCTCTGGAAAAAACACAATTCAACAGATTCTTTTTCAGCAGATAATCTAAAAATAGCACTCAAACTGAGAACGGTCATCAACAATATCACGTGTACAGATAAGTCAGTTGGTGTGCAGGTCAGTACCGGAGATGTCGGAGTATTCCTCGGCGTTGAAGGTCAGTTCGTTCTCTGTGGGAAGGTTGACGAAGGCCTTCATGGCCGGGAAGTAGGCGATGTGTCCGTTGCTGACCTGACGGAGCAACGTCTCCAGGTACCTAAATACAAAATACTCTGTCAGTACCGGTCGCATGTTTAGTCATCCTTTTTGATTAGTGAGTCCATATTAGGAAGATCCCAAAGGAATTTAATAAATAAATCTGTAATCATGTTGCCTAATGGGATTTTATTCCGCCTGTATGGGGTTTCTGTGCTAACAGCCAATCCCAGAAACAATATATATTGTATATAATTCCTACTTCCCTAAGGTCTCTGTGCTCCCAGAAGAAGTATCGAAACATATCCCATGAATTAATTTATTGTTTTCAATCCAAAAGGGAATTTTTTAGAAATAGTTTAGAGAAAAAAGTGATGAGCCAACAAATGGATAAAAGCGTTTGGATAATTCTGCAGAGGGATTTTCTTTTCTTTTTTTGCTGTCAAAAGTTCGTTTGCACCGATATGCTTTCCTTTTTTTGGGCGCTCCGCTCTCATAAACACCTTGTGATGTCAATATGGTATAAAATTTATAATGTTTTGGGTGAACTACTCCTTTAACAAAACAATGCACTGATTTCGATTTAATGTCTGTCTGTTATTTAAATATTAATAATTATGGCTATTACTGAGAAGCCATGTTACTTACTCTTCTCTTACCCAAAATCAAAAGCAAAAAAAACCCAATATTGTAAAACATACAGTCTTGAATTTTAACAGCAAATGAAAACGTTTCTGTGCCCTAATAAGCAAAATCTGGTATCTAGTTGTTTGCGCTGTGACAGTGTTTCCTTCAACAATAAAAAAAAGAGCTCCTTCCGTACAGCAATAAAAATAAGTAATTTGTTTGAGAAAGTGTTTTAGACTCTACAGTATTCGATTACACACTTCTTCCTGGCAAAGCCTGTAAAAATACAATACATAACTCCATGTTTGTTTTTTAATGAAATGGCTCCTCTTTACTGTCTGATATGTTATCATTCCAATCATAATGTTTTTGACTCCTGCATCATATATCCTTAAACTCACATGGCTCAAGTAAACCTACCAGTTTGTGTACAGACTGGTGATGGTGGGTTCCCCGTGGCTGTCCAGGTGCTGCGTCTGCTGCAGGAGGACGTTGTTGAAGACCCGGGTGATGTCGATGGTGACGTAGTTCTCTATGGACTGAAGCACCGTCATGTAGGCCCGCACGCTGGTCAGCAGCTCGCTGGGCTTGGCTATCTCCTGGGTAGCCTGGTTGTACATGGTCATCCCCACTATAGACCTAGAGACAGATGTTAAGACGGAGGTCAGTTTAGTAAAAGCAAACTCCATTACTAACATACCGCAGAGGATCAATTTTTATTTAAATGCACAGTGAGACTATATTACTGTGAACTCTTTTGACATAAGCAAGTAAAACTACACAGTCTCTTCTTCTTTGGTGTTGTGAATCTCTTGCAGATGCTCTCTTTTAACTATTTAATTTCCCTTTCAATTACTTATACCCAATATGCTCCATCAATCTGATCACTTACGGCCGTTTGTAGTGATGATGATCTAGAAATTGCTGCTTTTTCTATTAATCGAAGGCTACATGTCGAGTCGTTAATTAACTTAGAAGGTTGATAAAAGAAGCTCAGCAACTAGGACTGTACTCAACCAAATAAGTTGTTATAGGAAGAACCCTTGATTTTGTCAACAAATTGATTTGTTGATTCAATCCAAATATCGTTTAACGGAGTTTCTCAACAAAGAATCACACAAAAGCACCACTTTAAATATTGTGGTTAGCAGAAATTAGTGATACGTTTCTTGGAATGAAGTCGTTCAGCATGAAAAAAAGCATAGAAAATGAATAAATGACTTAAGAAATCTTTGTTTCTGAACTGGACAAAAATAAGCTCCAACAGTAACTTAGTTAAGTATTCAGTCTGCGTGTGTTTATGCTCACTTGGTAAATCTGATCTCCAGGTGCGAGGTGAGGTACTCTCTCGGTGTGAACGTGTGCTCCCAGACCGCCAGGTTGGGAACGTAGTTGATGGAGAAGCAGAGTTCAGAAAGTGCTGTGTGGAGTTTATCCAGACTGTGGGGGAAAAAAGAAGGTCATAATTAACTCAATAAATGGTGATCGAATTTGGATTTTATTAAATAATAAATGTATTATTTTGAAGTTCCATGCTAATCGTACTGTTTCAGAATCGGTATTGAGATATTCAGGCAAATATTGCATCAAAGTCATAATTCTGTGATCATGGAAACACCACTGACACATACTGGAACAGGTGATAATAGTTTATACGATGATAAACAGCTAATTATTTATACCAACAATAAAAACAAGGCCATTCATCTATTATTATTGATTATGACTTAATAGTAATTACTTATTAATAGAGGCGCATAAAGAAAAATATAAAAAGGAAAAGAGGAGAAAGTTTTCTTATTCCACTGACTTGGTGACCAGTAGTCGGTTCTTCCTCATGCTCTCCACGCCCGGTTTCTCTCTCTCCGGCTCGCCCTTCTTCCCCGTCGCCTTCTTGCTCTTCTTGTTCACCGCCTGGCTGATGGTTTTCGCACAGTGCTTAGGAAGCAGCTAGAGATTGAAGAGCAGAAGAAGATTAGACAGACGGCGGAGGTAGAAAGAAAGAAAAAAGGACAGGCAGGGATAAAACGAGAGATCGAGGGGAAGGAAAGACAGATGGAGAAAGAGCGATTATTCACGGTGTGGCTGACGTTCTCAGTAAAAAGTGGAACCAGCAGACTGATAGAGATCAATTTAAGAAGCTTTTAACTACATGCATCAACAAAGGACTGACAACATTAACGTGACAGCATGTAATATTATGCAAATGGACGGTTGTTTCTGCCAAATCTCGTGACATTAGAAAGTTTGTTTGCAAAAGAAAACTTTCAAAGGACTTTATCAGTAAAAAAAAAAAAAAAAAAAGCTGTTGACACCTTTAAGTTTTCTTCTTTTTGATAATCGGTACAGTAAAGGAGTTAGATGAGCAGATCGATACCACTAGAGGGAATCGATCTTCTCATCCAGCTCTCTGCAAGAAAGCGAATAATTGCACTTCACAAAATGTCAAAGTATTCCTCTAAATTGGCTGCCTCTCTGTGTGTGTGTGTGTGTGTGTGTGTGTGTGTGTGTGTGTGTGTGTGTGTGTGTGTGTGTGTGTGTGTGTGTGTGTGTGTGTGTGTGTGTTCATACCTGGTCGCTGAGTGTACATTGTTCAGTGCAGATGTCAGTGATCAGGTTTCTGGCCTGTTTGGCCATTTCATCCAGAAACATGTTACACAACGAGAGGCTTCGATCCCCTATGTGGTGACGCTGTGGAGGAAGAAAGGGAAAACCATGCAGGGTCAATAAGAAAAGTCATTATTGTTATAATAATAATAATAATAATAATAATAATAATAATAATAATAATAATTTCACAGTAACTGTTCTTGTTTTCTATGTTTCTAATCTGTAAGAGTGTTGGTATAACCCCATATCTAGTCAGCAAATGTGGTCGTGCTCGTGTTAAGACAGCGCTCAGCAATGAAACGACATTTGATACTGGTTCTGTCTGGTTCGAGCATTTCAAAGCATCGGGCAGCTAAAGAGCAGCCAAACCTTCTGTGCAGTTCTCAGTTTTCCTTTGATTTTCTTGATCTGCTTTTCCCTCAACATTGATGCTGATGCATTTAATTGAATCAATAAACAAACAGCAATAAAGGAGAAAACAAGCCACCTTAAACTATAAAATCAAAAGATAAGGTCAGATAATTAAGATAATGTTCACAGTTTATTAATTTAAATGATAAAACCCTTAATATATGTATATAATTGTAGGAAAGAAAGTGTTTTAATGGGCATCACCTTCACATTTGTGTGAGTATTGTAGGAAAAATAGACTCGAAGCGTAAATAAAGACACAGTTGAGACACGAGTCTGCACAAGGTCAATGCAAACGTCCGACTTGCTTGCGGTCTAGACAGAGGGTTAGGAGCGTGTCTATTTGATGTGTGTGTGTGTTTACCTCCTCGGGACAGAGCTCATGAGTACAGGACATGAAGTGTGTGCAGAGCAGAGGGAAGCAGATGGAGTGTCGGCTCTGTGAGGGAAGCTCCAAACACTGTTGGAACATCTTCTCAAACGCACGGCTGTAGAAGCTGCAACCACACACACAAAAACACAGAAGGAGAAGATAAAATACACGATAAAGATATACTTCATCAAATATATTAAATGATCTGAAATGTGTGTGCCTCACCAGAAGATGGACAGGTCCGACGTCTCCACCAGCATCTCCACCAGAGAGTCCACCATCTTTGTGTGGAAGATGATGGTGTTCATCATTTTGCCGAGCTCCTTGTGATCGGCTATACCGAGGCTGGCTTTAGAGACGCTGGTGTAGGCCTGCAGAGAGGAAGACAGCCGGGAAAAGAAGGGTTATTACTGAGATATTTTTATATTGATCAGCAATGCCTTTCTTTCCATTCAACAAAGTAGCTATATTTAAAACATTTAGTGGAACATGCAGACTGTTTGTTAGTTCTGAATATTCCCCTTGTATTAGATAAAAAATGAAAGCATTAGATTTGTTTGCTCACCTGAAGTCTGAACCAGTCCAGCCTCATGCCTCTGAAGTCAAACACCTCTCCATCCTCCACTGGAACACAAAAGATTAAACTTTATCAATCTCTGTCACACAAATTTTCTTTGAGATTTATAAAGATTACAACAGAAAAATAATAAGAAAAAAACCCCACAAGAGTTAACATATAAACATATATACAAAAGAGTAATACATATTAAGTACAAGAAGTAACACTGATACCAGTGGATAATAGAATAGCAGTAAGAGTAAGGTAAGTATTAATATATAGATAATTCAGCAGAAATAAAAGAACAAATTAAAAAATATAAAGTTTATGATAGAAACTAAAACACAAAAGTAATATTATGCATTATATTGAAAATGACATTAAAAATAATTAAAAACTTATTTTGCAAATTATATATTAAAAGCAATATTTCACAAAAAATCCCTCAAAAATCACAAACATTTATAGCCAGCTATCTGTATTACAAGCACTTGTTAAATTACTGAAACTACCACCTTTACTACTATCAATACTGCCACTGTGTTGTACTATTACAAGGATGCTACTTCTCCTGTTATCACTCAGACTCTTTCAAAACTAAAAAAAAAGAGGAGGCGTAATGGTTTCACCTTGTTTGACACTGAGAGAGGTCATAGTGTTGACAAATGAAGACATGATTATAGACTCGTCCTCTGGACACACAGACAGGTTCTATCAGATAAAGACAGGATAGAAAACTGGTTAGAGAGACAAGTGCAGTGTGGAAAAAATCTTCTAAAAGCCAGTCTGTCATCTGAGGCCCAGTGTACACGTGTTCATACCTGCACCAGTTCATTCAGCACCACGGCATCAAACCCGGACAGGTACTGGACGTAGTATCGCTGCATCACCGGGCCGTACTTCCTGACGTGAGCTCTGAGCTCCTCCATGTAGAAGATCAACTCTGCTATGTGTCTGTAAAAACACACAACAGATTTAAGACTCAAGCAGCCAAATAGAAAACAAGTTAAGGATGTTATGGTTGTGTTACTGTAGGTGTGAACAGGTGTGTGTGTGTGTTTCGCGTACTTGTCTATGAAGTCATCTGTGCTCTTCTTCTGGATGTTGTCTGCGTGTCGAAGCAGCCAGATGATCTCGTCACGTGCAAACGACAACGCCATGAACACAAACAACGCCTGGCGGGAAAGAAGGAGGCAGAAACAGATAAATATGGAGGGAAAGTGGAGAGAGACACAGATAAAGAAAAAAAAAAAGGGAAATGGAAATGTCCAAAACTCCCCAAGATAAATAATTCCAAGATAAATTACCAAGAGCAGTTGGCAGCGAGCGCTTTCTCTCGGTCTCTGAACCAAACATCCAATATGTTCCCCGAGTCAGCCTGGCTTAGCTAATATATTCTGTTAGACATTTATGAGGGTCTCCATCTGGCCAGAGGAAACTACTGGGCTTTTTAAGGTGGTAAAAATCTGTCTATTCTGATAAGCTGAGCAATTTTTGAAGCCATATTTAAGGTGGTATTGGAGTGTTTTAAGAGAGTACTGCATATTAGATTAGGATCAAACAATCCATACAGGATTTAATTCCCAAATCAGAGCCGAGTCACATAAAAGGAACATTTAAATTAAGACTTTCAGTGTTTTAAGGTGACATTTAACTGGAGATTGTGCATAACCTCTTGTGGTGTTTTACAGTTGTCTTACATCCGTTTATGTTGTTTGTATTTATTGTTGTGACAATGCTGGTCTCTCTTGAAAGACTTGTCTGGTTAAATGAGGGAAAATTGATTAAATAAATACATTAAGTATAATTTTAGGGACCCAGTGATTAGTGTTGGTCAGTTAAAACTGCAGCTAACTCTGTAGGGCGCTAAAGAGAGGGACTAAAAAGCTACTTAAGGTGGTATTTTAGTGTTAAAGGAGTCTTACATTAGGTCACAATATTTTTTTATAGAGCTGACCTGGAAGATTTGTGTTTATATCTGAGCTTATGAAGTGATTTTATACATTTGTATTGTGATATTAAACTTAAAAAAACACTAACTAGAGCTATTTAAGGTGGTATAACTTTTTAAAGATGATAATATCTTAGGTATTTCTCATGCAGGTCATTTAGAGGTGGTCATCTACTACTAAAACTGAATCTAGGGTTATTTAAATGTGCTATTTTACAGTTTAAGGTGGTATTTTGTGTTACCTTAGGACCGAGTAGTCCAGGTTGATCGGCTAAAACTGTGGCCAACTCCTTCAGGGCCGATCGGAGAAACTTGCGTCTCTCTCTGTGCATGGAGCCTCTGCAGAGACACAGAGCAGACGGAGGAAGTCAGAGCAGAGAATCAAAACACACAACCATCATGATTAAACGGTATTTTGACACTTTCAGGACAATCCATGCGAGAGGATAAAAGTACGTGGATGACAGTGACAGATGAAGAATGAGAATGAAGATGAAAGGGGAAGACGGAATACGTAATTAGGATAAAAGCAGAGATGAGACAAAGAAGGGAGGATAATAACAGAAAGGAAAAAGTGAATCAGGGATAAAGAGAGGAAGAAGGTGAAGCTTCTGTGTGAGACTCCCTGAGAGAGAGAGAGAGAGAAGAAAGGCAGCAAAGCAGAGCTGGAGTTATGGTTAAAGATGGGAAGCAGGAACATAAATCAATAAAACAGAGAATGTGGGAAGTGGAATAAATCATGAAATGTGAAATATGTTTTGTGTTTTTGAGAAACAAAAAGGAAAGATTGGATGAAATCCCCAGTTGGGATGAAAAGAAGGGATTAGTGAAAAACATAATGTACGTACGCATGAGACAGGGCCTGTTCCTTGCACTCTCTGATGTCGTTGATGCGTTTGTTGTACCTGGAAAAAAACACAAGCAGAGAGGACGTGTTAAAAGAGCAATGATGTAGAGCATATTTGTATAAAAATGTATGAAAAAAAGTATGTGATGTGGTTTTCTGCTATCTGAGAGTATGGTCTTATGTCAGCATGGAAAACATCTTCTAATTCCTTGTTTTGTGTACTTGACATTTCAAAAATCAAAGATATTCAACTGATAAATGTATGAAATTAATAAAGAAACTAAGCTTCACTTCAATCACCTCACATTCCAGAAGCTGTAACCTTCAGAAAATTGTCTTTAATCCTTTAAACTCTGGTCTGCTAGTGCCTACATCGCTATTTTAGCTTATTTTGATGTCGTTTCTTAGAGAATCTTTAAATTCTTCATATGGTTAAAATCTGTACAAACTTTGCTAAAAGGTCAATAAACCATTATAATTGAATAAAGTATTGAAATTGTGTCATAATAATATCAAATAAACAACCAAAACGTATTGCTGCAAAAGATTTCTAAATGTAGAAACATGAACGAAACATTTCTTAAAACTCCATAAGAAATGTAACAGTTTCATCTGCAATATAAATATTTTCCCTGTACCTACACTGGTATTTTTGCTAACTGTGATTTTTTACAACACAACTAACATTACCTAAATCATGTGCATTTTTTATGTTTGGACGTGCTCATTTTCATGGGCAAAGTGCAAAAGTGTCGATAGTTTCGTTACACTCTCACCCTCTGATGTTCACGAACAGATCCTCTGCAGCCTTGTGGATGTGGAAGACTTCATCCCTGAACAGACAGAGGCAGGTGGAGCTCTGCAGAGCCAGCTTCCACAAAGACAACGCCGTCGCGTCGCTGTTCAGCACCGCGTGACACAGGATGAAACCAACTGGGGAAAGAGAACAGAGAGGAATATATAACAAATTCACAAGACAAAACAAACAGTTAAATCGGACGGAAGAGGAAAACATTCATTAACTTACAAACAATCCATTTCTCCATTGCGTCCAGTGACAGGTATTCACACGGCATCTAAAGACGAGAGTCAGAACAGATCAGATCATCACGTGACTTAAAGTTTGGAGCAAATACAGGTGATCGGATTAAAATCTCAGACTCAAGCTTTATGTTTTAATTTTGTCATTACTGAATATTAAATCACATTTAGTTTAAAATATTCCCCTTGAAAGGCAGATGTTTAGCCTTTACAGTTCAGTGGACGTCATACTAACAGTGTCTGACTGTGCAGGATTGAGCATGGTGGAGGGAGCAGAGATGAGAGACAGCAGCTGGGCGTTCCTCCACTGGTCGGCGGACAGATTCCTCCGGGGATAAACCATCTGGAGGCTGATCAATGCATCCGACAGGGACTGGAGGGGAGGAGAGACGGGAGGGAACAAAGAAAGAAAGGAGAGGAATAACTATATAGTATTTTTTTTTTAACATAGTCTTTCAGATGACACGGCGTACAGCGAGCTTTCTGGCGCCTCAGTTGATCAACAGGTATTGCATCAGTCTTTCACCACATTACTTTATCTTTAATTAAGTCGACACTTCAGCTGCCAGTTACGGAGCAGGAAACTGTTTCACTCTGACTGAATGATCTAAATGTGGCACCAGAGCTGCTATAGCAACTGTGCCATTGGAAAAAAAAAACAAGGTTAGATCCATTGCACACATTGAAAATCATACTGAAAACTTTAACAACTACTCTGCAGTTCACATTTTAATAAGAGAATCAAGTGTCACAGTTCTCTTACCTTTCCATGTGGAACAAACTCCTCCATCAACTTCTTCAAAGCGTTTTCATAATCCACGATCATCTGGCCCAACCTGGGGTACTCCCGGTCACTAGGACACACATTAATACGGTTACTATGGAGACCATGAGCTGTGAACACGTGGACGGTTCACGCTGCAGACAACAAGTCTGCATTGGAGTGTGTTTTTTTGCATCTCTGTGTGTGTGTTGTTTCAGTCACCTGGCTCCGTGCGTCATCTCGTGGGCGTAGTTGTAGAGTCCGATGATGGCCTTCCTCTCCTCTATGCGGGACAGAATGGTCATCAGAGTAGTGTAGGTCACCACCAGGTCCAGGTAGTTCTTGGTGAGGTCAAAGTTCACCGTCTGACAGGAAACAAAAAAGACAAAAGGGGCATTTTTATTAGTTAATCAATAATCTCTTCAGCTGAGGAAGAGATAAACAGTTTAATAGGCACGAGGTACATGTAGCCAATATCAACAGGAAGGGAATATGAAACCTTCATGGTTACACAACTTCACACCACCTCAGAAATAACCATTTTCTCCATGACTTGTTTTGCATATTTATATTGTGATGTGTTGTTTCGTTCTCTTTCGCAGTAAAAGCATAAACATATACAAGTATCAGTTCTTTCCACTTACAATGTCAAAGAAGACCTGGCAGGCGTCGATGGTGTTCAGCAGCTCACACACATGGTCCTGTTGATAAAAGGAGTCAATGTAAATACATCAGAATCATCTCCACCATATACTCCTCCACAGTAAACCGTTAACCGTGTGAGTTTTTTCCTACCTTGAATTCCATGACATCTACGAAGGTGAAATAGTAGAGCGCCAGGTTCTTCAGGATCTCTGACTTTTCCTTCTGCAGCTGAGCCAGCTGTTGCTGTAAACACGGCAGCGAACACACAGTTACAACAAATATTATATATATATGACTTATGTTTATACATCAGTAGAGCCGTTATACTATGACCGTGGTACTATAGAGTATCTGTTATCATTTACTGTATCTCTCTTTATGACTTTGTGTATTTTATGTACCTTCAAAGTTTTTGTTTCTCTGGGTCTAAACCCACTGACTGTCCTGTTCCCTCAGTGGGATTTGATCCTGTGTAGCAGAAATGCTTCATACAGATGTTACATTTATTCACTAAATATTCAACTATATGAGGGGTATAAACAACAATGTGCCAACAAAAAGCTGAGTTTAATCCAATTCTGTAAATATTTTTTTTTAAACTAGAGTGAATATATCTGCATTTATGTTGTTCTAAACCACCTCTCTCTCTCCCTCTCTCTAAAATAATTCTAATTACTGAGTTTCCCTTCAGGGATCAATAAAGTTTATTGAATCGTGTTCAACTTAATTACAGTTTTGCTTCATTTTGACTAAATTAACAGCAAACTGATATAAATTAGGTTCTGGTGCTGAATAATTCAGTGTTATTGGAGCTCCAGCTTTTCTTTATTTAATCAAACAGAGAGAAACACAGATAACTAAATACAAAGAGCAATTAAAAAATGTTTATGAAGTCATTTAACTTTGGTCAAACATTTCCTTCCTTTGTTTGGAAGTGTCAGAATAAAAGTCCAGAATGCTCAGACTCTTTTTTTCTTCTTAAAAGTAGCCTCTGTTTTTGCCTTGATGCAAAGAAAAGAAAATGTTTGACCGAAGTGAAATCTGACTATCAAAGCAAAGCAAGAAGATCCACCCTTGATTGCGTTTAAAGACAGAAGTGAGACCGGAAAATCAGTTAACGAAGCACCAAAAGACAAAACCACCTTCTGAGCTTCTTGATGTCATCTGTGGACAAAATGCATTTTCAAAATCTTAGACTTTAATCTCAGTTTGTTAAAAGATTGTCACTTCAATCTTTTAACAAACTGGAATATAAACTCAAGAGTAAAAAGCAAATACTTTAGCAAGTAAGAAGCAGTTTCTATTTACATGACAGAAGGAAATACTGTATGTAAATTTAACACAGTTTCAAAGCGTTGTGTGTTTCAGGTCAGAACTGTAACTTTAACCAGTTCAACTAAACAAGATGAAGTGAGGGAAAAGTGTAAGAAATGAAGAAGTGTGAAGAGTGTTTATCACTGCTGCTGCACCAAGGAGTTAAAACCTTTGTGACTCGACTCAAAGTCAAGCAAAAGACAATTTTGAAAGATATTATTCTTAAATCTTAAGATATTTGGATGATGATTTGAGTTTTTTTTTGCCTTTTTTCATAATTAAAATAATAAGTAACACATTGTACTGACAGACCAAATCAGTGTATCTGCTCTGTAACACTCCTTAGTGCAGTCAGCCACTTAAACAGCCAGTCGGTCATCAAGCCCTCTAACAAACTAGCAGTCAACCAGCGGGTAAACCAGGTAGTTAACCAGCCGCTCAGTCACTCAGTGGATGAAGGATAGAAAGTAAAAAAACACTGCCAGCAGAGAGGAGGAAGAGTAGAGCAACGCAAAGAAAACACACTTCAAAATAGCTTAAAAAACAGGTACAAAAAGAACTTAAGTACGTGAACTAAAAATACAAAAATTACAGAAACTTAGATACAAAAACTTACCAAAAAGCACAAGTCCGGAATAAGCCAAGTTTAGCATGCACAACACAAACAAACACAGAAACAAAGCAGAAAACAACGTAAGAGACAATTTTTTTGCACAGTTATACTGAATAAAGCAGTTAGCTCGACACATAAACACTCTCACACACACACAGAGCTGTTTGCTCAATGACAGTTTGACATAAACACATAGGCCAAACGCTAAGAGCTAAGCTAACAAGTAAAGCTGAAAGACACATTTGATGAGCAATGAGTCAGTTTAGTTCACTCGACATACATGGACACACAGACACACAGACACAGACACACACACACACACACAGTTTGACACACACACACACACAAACACACACACACAGCTAACAAGTAAAGCTGAAAGACACATTTGACACAATGACACACACACACACACACACACACACACACACACACACACACACGAGATTATATTGAACTGAATTAAGTCAAATATTCCACTTTGTTAAACTTCTTTCACATTCTTGTTAAAGATAGTGATGTTTATCAAAGGCTAACACTGTATACTGCATGGATAATTAGGGTTAACTGGCAAAACAAGTCAGTTTGTACAATTAAAAATGAGAATCTGCCTATTGAGTGACCAAATTTTCATTTCATGTCACCTGTTTCTTAGGATGTCTACTAGTGCGGATTTTATCGTTTACAATTTTTTAATCTGTCAAAAAAAGGAACCAATTTCAATTGTGATAATTTATTCTTAGTTATTTATCAAAGTAGTTTCTGTCTGTCTGTTCTTCGATTTTCTCGATAAACGTTCATCCGTTCAACTCGACGGGTTTGTTGATGAGGATCAACCGTGGTGCAGCGTCAAATCTGAGCTCTTGGGTTCTACGGGAAATATCTATAAGTGCGTTATGTAAACGTAGGGATCACCACTTAGTATATTGAGAGGGGATCCTATTAACTGTTACACCGGGGAACTGCATGTTTTTTGGGGGTGAAAGTCAAAGTCAATGTATCACTTAAGACTTTGGTTAACTTGCATTGTGGGTTTGTGATTATTTATGACATTTAACAGAGAACATAAATAAACACATATTGATAATTAAAATAATCATTAGAAGCTGCCGTTTGTACATTTTCCACTTGAATGCGACAATATTTTAAGTTCTAGGTGCATAAAAAAATAAACCTTCCGTCTGGATATTCAACATACAAACACACGGCCGACATACATGCAGGCGCACTTACGTTATTATTCCGTGTCTCCACGGCAGGAAACTTCCTGACAATGAATTTAACCGCCGACTCCAAGTTCTTATCCACGAGATAGGAGGGCTTAGCCTTGGGATCGCCACATGCCTGTAAAGGAGAGGAGAAAGAAGAGGTGAGGAGAAACTAAACAGAAACTACCGTAAACACACAGCTGGTACTAAAAACATCTAGAATCTACATCTCAGCATGTATGACTGATTTGTATCTATATTAATCTAACATTTTCCTTCCTCGTGGTCAGGCATGTTAGATGTGTGGCCATCACCAGGGGAAACATTCAGTGCTCACAGTGAAAACTGGTTTATCCCGGTCCAGGAAGTGAGAAGGGGTTCAAGGTGGATGAACATATTGACACCATTTTCACATTTAGTGAAGTTTCCGGGACCGGAGACGTATTCAAAACATGAAAACGAACACACACACACAAACTTGATTAGCAAGTGACCTGTGCAGTCAAATATGCCGTTTGAATGCACGACAAGGAGGAGAATTAAGTTTGGAAGTGTGTTGTTTTCATGTTTTGGATAAACCAGCCTGAACTGATCAGTGGTTCTCAACTGAGGCGCTGTGGAGAGACGTCAGATAGCGGAGCATTGATACTGAAATGTTTGTTTCAAATGCAAATCATTCTTTTTCTACATGTTGCATTTACTGGCATTCATAATGAACGCCTCGAGTCGAGCGAATCTAATAATTTAGCCTCATTTTGATCTTTCAGATATCAGAAGTTTCGCTATGCCTGATGTTTTCCACAACACAGAGAGGATGAGAACCACTGAGAGAGTCCCAGGTAATGAGGGGGGTTTCAGCTTCAAACTGAAGTGTCTCTGAGCCATAACTGGTTAGTACCACTGCATGACGGGCAGAGTGATGGACGGGTAAAATGAAGAAGGGGGTTGAATGAAACAGAAGATAAAAAAAAGAATGAAAAAGAAAGGGAGAACTTAAGTACAGAGAAATGACTCAAGAGAAAGAGACAGAAGAAAGCCCTATTTTAGGCAGCAATCCTTTTTATTTCACTACACTACAGATCTGCGTTTTTTGTTCCTATTAATAATCTCATTTTAGTCGGTGTCTGACTGAAAGCCCTGACTCTGGCAGGAAGCAACAGCGCTCATGCATCATGGGTAGTGTAGTAGTGGATGGTGAGGAAGATGTGGTGCATGCATGTGCCATAAACAAGAGTGAATGTACAGAGTTTGTTGGCTGCCAAACACAGAGGAACAATCCTAGAAGAGGTCAGGGCCTTTGACCGTTCTGAGGATTCAGTTCCTCGTGGTTTAAGTTTAGAAAGTGGAAGCACACATTTAGAAAAAAGGCCATAAAGTGTAACATGAAGTTACCAAAACACAAGACACTGTGCTATAAATGTTTATGTTTCTACCCGCAGTAACACGTCACAGCTAATGAACCGACACCACAACCATAGACCTGGATTTCAGTTTGCATGGCGTGGAAACATTTCCAGCATCAGCCAGTACAAAATGAAACCCTGAAACAGCAGCACATGCTAGTTCACACAAGCACAGAAGGTTAACGGACAATCCAGGTACTAAAAACGGGATGAAACGCGGACTGAAAACTCTGCTTTTGTTGACATGAAGCAGTTGAAATAATGACTTTATAGTGATGTGTTTTATAAGTTTTCACAAATGTTTTTAGCAGTTACATTTTAAGCTGTGGTCCCAACTGCAATACACTGCACTGTTGACAATTGGTTGGATCAGTGCCTGAGACCTGCAAGCCTTTACTAAGATCAGTGCAAAAATAGCCTTTTAATGTACACATTAGCTACGACTACTACAAAATCACATCAGAGCCACTACTGTGGATTTTGCTGGTGTAACTGCAAGTTTAAGAGGGAAACACTGCTGCCACTGTTGTATCTGCTTTATAACAACATGGGAATGTTAATATGTAAACTATTTAATTATCCTGAGGTAATAAAAAAATAAATAAAACAAGATAGTCTACCCTGTGGACAAAACTAACTAAACAATAGGTTTAATGCTAGCTACGTAGCCAAAAAACAGCTCAGGTGGTCTGTTCAGTGCGTTAGCTTAAGCTAATTCACGCACTAATCAGAAACAGGCTTGCTGACTTTTAAAACACACCCACTACTGCAGGGTTTCCCCACACAAAACACTTGGATACTTAGGGAGGGAGGTGGGTGTTTGACACAGAAAAACATACAACACCAACATGGTTTAAATACCAATCACTGACACAGACTGGACCTCGAGTCTCAGCTTGTTTTCCTTTCGCTTGCTTCTCTCGCACCTGATAAGATTTCCAATTTCAACAGCAAACAGTGGCTCACAGTCAGGGTTATCTTGGGTTTACTCAACAGCTACTGGCTAAAAGGAAATCTGTTTAGGTGTGTGAGAGGCAAAGTTGGATTTTAACTTTGTAAAATGAGAAGCAAGGAATCAAGATGTGACTTTTAAATCCATGCAGTTGCAAAAAGCACAAGCCTTGTTGTTTTGCTAACACAGTGATTCCTCTGATGATGACACATCGCTAGCCTCACCCTACGACAACAGACTGGTCTCTACGTGAACCGCTAAATATGCATTTACCCTTTGACTCACGCCGGGGAACTGCAGAGTAAAAACACACTGTTCGGTTATTACATAACATTTGGTGTCCTGACTAAAAGGACTACACGAGTGTTTTACATGTTTTAGCCCAAACTCAAAATCTTTTTTATTTACTGTGGAGTCTGAAAACTTTCTCAGGTCTTGCACTGATGATTTGTGCACTTATTTGTTCAATGTATGCTCTGTTTGTTCATTTATGATGCTTATACTCTAAATGAACTTTGCTGATTTGGTCAAATCAGCAAAGTTTGGTGAGTTCAAATGATTGTAGGAAGATCCAACATCCCAGTCTTGTGGGCAAGCTACCAACAGCGACCATTAATGGTGCAAGAGACTACCCAAATCACATTATTCTAAATCAACTGGTTTGATTTAATGCTGGATGTGACTTTAAAATGTCAGAAATTCCCACAATCACTTGAAAGCAACACAAAAAATAATATTTTTCATCACTGTCGGAACTGCTTTACAGGTGACAGAGACAGGACTGACAAAGAGATAAAGGGAACAACACATTGACAGACATTCAATGTAAACACCTGTGCTTTGGATAATGGTTGGCAGCAATGTAGAATCATTTATACATGAGTTGTATTTAATGGGCTAAAAACATGCAAAACCGTGTTTTCTACTACACTAGCATATATTCTTAGCATAGCTTGTTTTTGTATTTGTAGATTTAGCCACACCCATGCAGCGTCTCACCAGTTGATTTACCTTCAACTAGGATACTAACTCATCTACTATTAATTATTCATACTTTCAGAAGGACAGAAGTGGCTTTGTAGTCGCGTAGCATCACAGAACAAAAGCATGAAGATTTATTAATCACTCTCGCTGGTCCATTAGCGCTGGTGGCGGCTAGAGCATTAAGCTGGCTGGTTGGGTTTTTCGGGTGGGGTGGGGGGGCTTGATGGAAGGATGGATGGAAGGAGGGGCGTAGGTGAATGAAGGGACAGGGCATGGGAATAAGCTGAGAAACAGAAGTGGTCAGGGAGGAAGTAAGGGAGCTGTTGCCTGGATACCAGAACAGACCTCAGTCTCGCCTCCACCATCGCTTCTCCTCTCCGGGTAGCAATTAACCGCTGAGCTCCTCAAAAGGGTCCCCACATTGGAACATACGGCAGGGGACCCTGAACTAGACAGCACCGGGGCCGGGGAAACTACATCTGAAAACTAATTACGGCCGCTAATTACTGGATGAAATATTCCGACATCCCATGGCACCTCTATAGCGATCCTTCAGAGTCTCCTTTAACCACGCAAAAATAAATAAACAATAAGTTTTCTGCCTGCCGTTCCACACATTAGAAGAGCCCTCTCTCATTCTCACGATGAGGGATTAACTGAGGCAAATAAGAGGTACAAAACAAAAGGAGCTCTAAAGAATGAATGGTTTGTCGTGATTAGCAACAGAGCCACTAGAGAGCCACTCCGACGGGCTGGGAGCTGGCTGGATGCCGGCTGGATGCCTGGACCGCCTGCTGGCAGGAGAGTGATCTTCACTCATCCTTAAGCATTTGTCAGGTTTACTGCACTCGTTCTCTGCAAGAATACTTATTTAAATAACTTTTTAGGATCAAACCGGCATCTAAAAACAGAGAGCTGGTTGGCAGGATGCAAATGTGAGAGCTAAAATCGTCCGAATGTACATTTTCTTAAGTACTCAAAGTAAAAAAGTTAAATATAATTATGAAAGAATATAGACACTTTGCAGATATTGGTTATTAATACAAAATAAATTATAGTATATTAATGTATGTTAAGCTACGCAGTAGTACATCAAGTAATTCAAATTAGCACCACCTTTACAGACTACAACATTGTACTGATTTAAACATTAAAGCATCAATAATGATAATAGAGTAATAAAATAAATATACTATACTGGTATTGGCCATTCTGCATTATGAGTACTTTTACTTTTGGATCTTTAAGTATGATTTATTGCAAATACTTTTGAATCAAAGTAAGGTTTTTTTAAATGCAGGACTATCAGAGTATTTTTAAACTGTGGTATTGTCTCAATATTTCTTCCACCACTGCTGCCAAATCAGTTTAATTATGAAGTAGACTTTCTTCACAATCGGACATTACAGGAGTGGTTAATTGACAAATAGTGGGTGGACACTAATAAACAATACAAACAGATTTATATTTATTATTTAACCTACATTTGTATCAATGCATATCATTTCTATGGTTCATTAAAACGGATATATATTTTTGATAAATATATTCCACAATTGTGCTCATCACGGGGCTTTGAGTCACACTGTAGTTGCTCTAGTTAATTGTATTTACTTATTTTGTCAGTTACTCTGGATCAAATGGGCATATCTAAATGTCAAATGTATCAGTGAAAAATGTATTGTTTCTGGTATTCAGAAATCTTCTTTTGTCTTTTGTGTTGCAGACTAGTAAGCTGATGTATCTGCACTACAAGTAATAAAGCTTTTTTTCCCCCACAAATAAAAAATAAATGTGCATGTGAATGCTGAATCACAAGCAAATGAATTTCCATTGAGGTTTGAGGTAAAACTGACAGTGAATGGAGGCCGGCTTTACTCTCAGCATTGCAGATTGAGACATGAAGAGGAGTGAGGCACAACGGAGAGGACCAACAGATTAGTACAGGTAGCCAGGAGCAGGAGGAGGAGGGGAGGGGAGGGGCGGGAAGGGAAGGGGGAGGAGGAGGAGGAGGGAGTCGAGGAAGGGTGAAGGGGGTGGGGTTTCATCAGTGGAAGGTGATAAACTTTGCAAACCTTCCAAACTTGTCCTTGCTGCATAGGAGAGGGGGGAAGCATTGGAACGGAGAGAAGAAGAGAAGAAATCAAAAAACAAAGAGCCCACCCAGACAAACTGCTGGATCACTGGTCACACACACACTCGCTCACAAACACACACTCACACACACACACACACACACACACACACTCGCATGCATGTCTTAAAACAGCTGCTCTCATACAGGTGTTATCTGCATATCTGAGAGTTCAGTTAAGGATTGCCATTCTGGCGTTTTCATTTCAACACAACACATACAAAAAAAAAAAACAACACATGCTGCGCCGACATGTGATCATATTAACACTTTGTTTTGACGCACGCTGTTTTTCAAAGTAACACAAGAGTGTAGTATCCCTACCTACGCACTCATTGAAAATAAAACACATTCATTTTAAGTGTGTGTGTGTGTGTGTGTGTGGAAGGGGTTGAAATAATATGGCTGGCTTAAATACAGAACGGTGTGAAGACAAAGTTTGGCCCTGCAGTTTTTTTTTTTTTCACCGGCTGCAGTATTTGCTCCACATTTCCACGGCTGTTGCTTAGTAACTGACAATGCAGCGCTCCCTCATCGCTTCATCGCTGGTGATGCATGTTTGAATTGATCGTGTCACTGTTATACGGATAAATAGCAGCATGAGTCACTTATTTCGACTGTATTCCTGAAGTACTGGGACGGCATTTTTCTTTTAAAAGAGGGATTTGGTTGGAGCTGGGTTTTAGCCAGCTGGTGGTGAAGTGGCACGAGCAGGATTTGACAACATGTGACTTGGCGTTGGTGCAAAATAGTGGGTCAAGAAAAAAGGGTTGTGGTTCTGTGGAACTGAGAGCCAAACTGATGTTGACAGCTGAAGCATTAGATGGTTAATCATGTAAATCTATGTAGCCGTTGACCCATAAATCTACCAGGCCGATACTGTAGATAAATATATCAGCGCTGTCAAAATTGGCCAGAAATGGTTTTGAATATTCATTCATAAAAACACAAAGGTCTGAACTAGTTGTACTTCTATTTTTTTAAAGCGATATATTGATTTTTATTCCCGTTGCTCGCTTTAAAAAGCCTGCAGTGGACGAGGAGCGGGTGATTCATGAAGATGAAATGAGGAGTTATCTTTACAATAACTCCTTATTTCACAACAAAAAAGGAGGCAGCTGTCTGGAGGGAGATGGCCTTAAATTGTCTTACTGGTTGTTGGCTATATTGTATGTAATTTCCAGTAAAAATCACAATATAAAACATGCGTTTTCTGTTTTAAAAAGTAGAAACGTTTACATGTCGTAACATAGCACTTGACTATAAAACGTAACTACACATCGTTGATTGGTCCGTTTTTCTTATCTGTGGAGGTTTCTTCTTGGGAAGTAGTAGAAAAAGAGGAAGAAGAAGTTATGGAAAAAAGTCAGTGAGACAAAATGGGTGAGTTATTAACACTCCAGTCATAGTAATTTACCCACATAAACTATTCTGATGAATGCTGGGTAATTTCGGTTGACTCATTTGATCCCTTTCTGTAACATATTTAACGTTGATTTTGTCAGTACTTAACCAGCTCTGCTTTAAACCAACTAACTGTGTATTTCCAATTGTAAGTGTTACATAACAGAAATCCCTCTGTATTCATCACACTGCGTGAGACACGGGGATTCCCTCAGCAAACATTTGGATGTCTGCTACCATGTAAACCACAGATGTGCAGTGATGCAACGGAGGGACAAGAGCCTGCATGTTTCCATCCGAAGCAAACATTACAACAGGAGATTTCCCTGATAGGGCGAAGTCAACCGAAAAGGAGGGACTAAGCACCTGGTGCAAACCCACAGCCCTCAATGAGTGTCTTCATATCATATAGAATAAATAGAAAAATTAAAAAGTTTGTACTGCATTTTCCCAGGAGAACAAGCCTTTCTGATTCATGAGAAATGTATGGAGGTCTCGGGCAATTTCCCCTTAACAGCTCATAAAATACCCCTTAAATTAAACATTCTTGGTAAACATGCCCCTAGTAATCAGGGCTGCCCTTCATTAAATGTCAACCCCTCATCATTTTTTCCCCGGTATGTAAATATTCATGTTTTACTGCAGGTTTCTGTCCCCTCTGAGCCACCATAGATAGGCTTATTACCATGCTACAGTTTATACTGAATTCTGGGCAACAAAACAAAAAAAAGAATGCAGATTTGTTGTTGATCAGAAACAGCTGCTGTAAGAGTGCAGCATGAAGCAGAAGAAAATGTTGGCACCGCACAGCCAGTAGAAGAAGGAAATCCTGATCTCACACAAACCACTTCATCATCAAAAAACAAAACAATCAGTGGTGTAACTAAGTTAAAAGGAAAACTGTGGAGACTGAACTAGTTGGACATAGAGAGGGGGAAAGGCAACGTACTCCTGAGTGTCCAGAAATATTAATTAAATCTGTGTTATATAAACTGACTAGTAATTTACCCCAATACAAATATAATTATTACAACTATAATCAAATGTATTCAAAGTTCGAGGGGTGTATTTTTCACTTAAGGTACTTTTGAAATCATTTAAAACTAACATAACAAAGCAGAACAAGCTCCAGTCCAAAATGAACATCTCTCTCACTCTGTGTCAATATAAAAAATAAACTTTTTTAAATTTTCTGTTGCAGGGCTTTAACACCAAACTGTCTTATAATTTACAGGTGTTCATGTTGTTGCATCCACTGTGGATACATCCATTTCTCCAGTACTATAATATTTGTATGTTTGCCACTTTACTTCTCACACATAGAGGATATGTTTTTATTTTTTAACTGCAGCCATTATAATTTAGAAAATGTACATTTTTAACTAACTGCACACTGGCTTTGGAGACTATGGGGGGGTTTCCTGATCGTCAGCAGGGTTAAGTAAAATAAATACCCTGTAAGTGCTGTGTGCGAGAAAAAACATGATGTTAGAAGGTCCACTGGCTGAAAGATAAGCACAGCAAACAAAAAAACTTGAATGCCACTCAGCCAAGATTAATTGCGGTGAAAATTTAAAGGAACAGATTTTGGTTTTCTGCAGATCGTCAATGATGTGTAATTAGTGAATATGCTTAAAATGGAGAAAGAACATTGCTGTGATCTTAGATGGTAATATTAGCGTTAGTGAGCATGATTTACTCTCTCCCAAAGGTAGAAACAAGACAACCAAGTCTGTCCTCTGTGTTTTCATTAAGAAACATAATAAAGCTGCTCTGCTGATGTTAAATTAGAGACACTTTGTGAGCACTTCTTCAGCAGGGAATTTCTGTAAGGATTTTTTTATATTAAAAGATGAAACCGATCTCCAGATTGCCATTGAGGGTACCACAATGAGCCCACTGATTGTATCACAGATTACTGTCCCGGTTCTTTCATTTCTAGCTTTGGGATGAAGTCGTTATTGGATGTTGGGAGAGTTTTTTCTCATTTCACAAGGTAAAATAAGGAATAAATAACGCATGAACAGCATTTAAGTGTGGAAATATTCAGAAGCCTTATGGTGAGGCAGATCAGGAGAGATATGAAGATGATGGGACAGAACAAAAGAAAAAAAGGAAGGAAGGAAGGAGGAAAGGAAGGGCGTACTAAGAAGAGTTATCAGCAGGAAAATCTCTATGATTGTGTCTGACTGCTCATACTGACTCAGAGAGTAAAAACACAGATGTGTTTACCATGTAAAGTAAAAAGTTTACTATGTTGGTTCTTCTGATTTCTAATTATCTGATATTTTAGTTGATCAAATCCCACCAACATAATTCCTTGTACTTATAATATAACTATTGTACAACATAAGAAAACTCAAATGGCAATAAATAGTTAACAGTATGGGCTTCCAGAGAGTTTCACTTTGTTAGGATTTGACTGACCTCTTTCCCTCTCTCTCCTCTTTTTTTATTCACCATACATACCCAGGCACAAAGGCTCGTCCCACACAAACAGACCCACTATCCTCCCACACACACAAACCATTGGTGTTACACTTCAGCGACACAATTAAGACTCTGTAACATTAATACACGTTATATGTAATATCACTGCGTCTATTCTACTGTAATAGTGTGTGCTGAAGCAGCAGATGTCATGTTTATATCACTGATAGGGAATTAAAATATAAATGCTATATATTTGAGCTGAAACAATTAGTTAATCCGTCAAGTAAGTGAGTAATTGATAATCAATTACACATAAATTTAGATTGGCACAGAAATGGAAAGAGCTGCCTGCCCTTCTGGTGTTTTATGTTATATTTTAATATAATAGACTGAATTATTATATATAATATACAGTATCAGTCAAAAGTTTGGACACACCTTCTCATTCAATGGTTAAAAAAAAAATGTTACAATCTATATATATATATATATATTTATATTTCTTTATGTAGATTAATTTATCCAAACTATATGTTGTGAATATTTTTATATGAATATTTTTATATTTTAGATTCTTCAAAGTAGTTGAATGAGAAGGCGTGTCCAAACTTTTGACTGGTACTGTATGATAATAATATAATATATATAATTATTATATATTATATATAATAATTATATTATTATATATAATTATATATTATATATATAATTATATTATATATTATATATAATAAATAATAATATAACTATTATTAGTAATTATACTTGTTAGCATCAGACCCTTCTGGTGTTTTATGTTATATTTTAATATAATAGACTGAATTATTATATATGTATAATAATAAAAATATATAATAATTATATTATATATAATAACATCATTATTATATATAATAATAATTACTATATATAATAATCTAATTATTATCTATAATAATCTAATTATTGTAGATAATAATATAATTACTATATATAATAATATAATTATTATATATAACAATTATATTATTATCTATAATAATTATATTATTATAGATAATAATAACATAATTATTATATATAATAGTATAATTATTATAGATAATAATAATAATATACTTGTTATAGTAATTATCAGGCTGCAGCTGTGTTTTGGCTGTGTGGTGGAGCAGAGACGACGCCCGATGCTAGCTTAGCTTAGCTTAGCCTAGCTTAGCTTTCTGACGCTACTGCAGACCTGGGCTTTTACCGAGCTTTAATTTTACGTGTGTCTGTTTCAGCTTACTTGATATAAACTCACTAAACAGTTCCAAGTGTGTCTACACGTGTGTTTAATCCAACTGAAAAACAATTTTACATCGTTACCGCAAGCTAACTACTACTAAGCTAGCAACAAGATATCGCGAGAGCTTGTGCCTAGCAATGCTCTCCACAAGATATCGCGAGAACTTGTGCCTAGCAATGCTCTCAACGAGATAACGCGAGAGCTTGTAGCTTCTAGCACTGCTCGCCCACAAACTCTCGCGATATCTCGTAGCTAGCTTCCAAAGGATGCTAACGGTCAAGCTAGCGGTCGTATTTACACTCATTTGAGCGTGCAGGTGAATTATTAAACAGTTATTTTTGGTGATTTAGGAGCGGGCTGGGTGTGCGTGTGTGTGTGTGCGAACCTTTTTGATATTATACACGCGGGTCAGCATCCCGACGCCTCTGTCGTTGAGGATGGTGAGCTTCTCCGCGAGCTTCTGCTGGCTGGGCTGGATCACTCCGCGAGACATCTTCTCTCTTTGCTCCTGTGGAATATATATATATGTGTGTTTATGTGTGTGTATGTGTGTGTGTGAGGGTCTGCAGGAGAAGTGTGCGCGGTGTATTCCGGTGTGTTCCGGTGTATTCCGGTGTTATTCCTGGTCTCCACCGTCTCCCTCCTCTCGGGATGAAGAGGAGTCCTGGTTTAACGGCGCTGCGTTCAGGGGCCCCGGGAGATACGAGACCTCACAGAGGAGGAGAGACGGTCCTATCAGGTTTACAGCAGAGATGGAGGGCAAATAAGAACATATATTATATATAATATAATTATTATATTATTGTTATTATATATAATAATATAATATATAATTATTATATATAATATATAATAATTATATTATTATATATTATGTATAATGATTATATCATTAAATAGTATAGATAATTATATTATTATTATATATAATATATAATGATATAATTATTATATATTATATATAATATATAATTATATTATATTATTATATATAATAATATAATATATAATTATTATATATAATTATATTATTGTTATTATATATAATAATATATAATTATTATATATAATTATATTATTATTATTATATATAATAATATAATTATTATATATTATATATAATAACTATATCATATATTATAGATAATTATAGTATTATTATGTATTATATATAATAATCTAATAATTATATATAATAATATATATATATATAATAATATAATTATTATATATAATAATTATATCATTATATATTATATATAATTATAGTATTATTATGTATTGTATATAATCATTATATATTATATATAATAATATAATTCTAATAATTATATTATTATATATAATATGATAATTAGATTATTATTATATATAATATAATGATTATATATAATATATAATACTTATATTATTCGTATTATTATTATTATTATATATAATTATATAAATATATATTATATATAATAATTATCATATATTATAGATAATTATAGTATTATGTATTATATATAATAATTATATATAATATATAATAATTATATATTATATATAATAATTATATATTATATATAATAATTCTAATAATTAGATTATTATATATACTAATATAATAATTAGATTATTATTATATATCATAATTATATGATTATTATATATTATATATAATAATTCAGTCTATTATATTAAAATATAACAAAACACCAGAAGGGCAGGCAGCCCTTTCCATTTTCTATATTTATCTAAATTTATGTGTAATTGATTATGAATTTCTCACTTAATTAACAGATTAACTATTTTTTTCAGCTCAAATATATATACAGTACCAGTCAAAAGTTTGGACACACCTTCTCATTCAATGGTTTTTCTTTATTTTTATTTTTATGTTTTTCTACATTGTAGATTAATATTGAAGACATCCAAACTATGAAGGAACACATATGGAATTATGTGGTAAACAAACAAATGCTCAACAAACCAGAATATGTTTTATATTTTAGATTCTTCAAAGTAGTTGAATGAGAAGGTGTGTCCAAACTTTTGACTGGTACTGTATACACATTATATTATTATAATATGTTATTATTATATTAAGTGTTATATTACATACATACATACTGTTTATAAAGACTACTTTTTTTACTAATGTGAACTAATAAACATTAAAACAAACTACCCTTAAGTCAGTGGTCGAAGAAGTACTGAGATCTTTTATTTAAGTAGGAAGTATCAATACTATAGCGTAGAAATACTCATTAACTATTAAGTTCAAGTCCTGCATTCAAAATATATTTAAAATAACAAAAGAAAAAGTTCTCATTATGCCAAATGGCCCATACTAGAATCGTATATCAGTTTACCGGATTATAATTAGTAATGCACTAATGTTTGGTAATTATAATTACTTTATATACCGCAGGGGTTGACCTTTATTAATACCTCTTAATTTATTAGACTAATTATATTTTGTATTAACAATCTATTGGCATTTTAAGTAAGTATAGACCTGCTAAAAAAGTACAATGCCAAACACTATTTGCTAAATTAAAGTAGTCCAAATGACAGACAGAAAAATATATAGATATACAGAGAAATGGGTTTGTTAATAAATAAACAAAACTACCAGCCACACCCTGAGAAAAATTCCCGGTGAATCCTTATATTCCCATTTTCTTGCGAACACTGAACGCATCACATTGTTGACGCAGCTTCCGACTCAGCTGTCAGTTCTGTGTCAAAGCCTTCACTGCTGTGGAAAAACACCATGTGTGTCCTTATTAAACCACTGTAGCTGTAATAATCGATGCTATAACTCTCTGCAGGACTTGGGTTGAATTAAAAACATTTAGACAAGGTGGGTGCACAAAGCAGGGAAAACTAAAATGCAAAACTCAGTGATTTTTGGTCAGAATTAAACATTTTCTGCAGACACTTTATACCTTAATACCCACTTTGCAATTCAGAGTTTCACATTTTGTGCATGGGTTAACTGCTGCAAGTGAAAAAGGCACCAAAAGTTAATGTTACACACTTTTTGTCAGCTTTTAGGATGTCATAATGACTGTAAATGTAGATCCACTGACAAAGTTGCACAGTTAAAGGATACTGTTCCTAGAAATGATTGTTCCACTGAAAAAGACTTCCCATCATTTGATGAACCTCTACATTGTTGCATATAAATGAATCATTCTGGTTTGTTTAACCTCATAGTCTTTGGTTTGTTTCAGCAGAGTTTGTTTCAGCAAAAACCCACTGGTGTGATGCATTCGCTGTCTCGGGAGATCCAAGGTTTCTCCAAGGACCGCCTGAAGAAACAGTGCACGATCGTTACCACGGTGACCGGCAGGAGGCTGCTGGAGACGAGGGGTGATGGAGGAGAGGGAGAGGAGCAGGTGAAGGAGCTGGAGGAGGAAGATGGATGTGGATTTGTAGAAGATAAAAGTCTGGACCTTCAAGTTGGCGTCGTCAGACCCTTCCTACTGCTGGGTAATATATACTACAAAAATACTTCTACTACTACTACTACTACGAGTGCTTGTGTACTTTTGTTTTTAACATTTATTTACCTGCTCAACACTAAACAATTACACCTTTACCCTTATCTTCACTTTCATTATTACAATCTCTTACTGCACTTACTTACTTCAAAAATTACTACTGCTGCTGCAGCTACACTCGCTACACAACTACTACTATATTTACTACTAGTACTCTCATCTATGTCCTACTACCAGTACAACCATTACCATTATCACTACTGGATCCACAACTACTACTTCAAATAACCTGACATTACTACTGCTGCTAGTAGCTTTACAACTACTATTTCAACTAAAACTCCTACTACTGCAACTTTTATTACTAATACTACAAATAGTAAGCAAAGTAAGTAATTTATTTTTTTTAAATCATGCACCAAAAGTACTTTAAACTACTTTTGGTGGACAATATGTTGTCCCAAAAATAACAGCAATAAACGATACAATTGTCATTCTAAGACCATTTTTTGCAACCGATATAATGAAAATACAATAGCGTAATTTAATAAGTACATAACGCCATTTATAAGAGCAATTAACTTTTTCTTTTTTTTTTATATTTAGACATTAGAATTGGAATGTGATTTTTTTTATGAAATACTAAATGAATAAAAGATAAATAAAATAAAACCACACAACTAAAACAATATATAAAATGATGTCGTTATTACAATTAGTAGCTGTTCAGGTTTTATTAGGGTTAGAAAGAGTACTTGAATAATGTAATCATAATTAAATTGTGTAGGAACAAATATTAGATTTTTTTCTTAATTAAAAACAACAAAAATAGTTGCAGTAATTAAAATAAATTAAAATATTTGACAGTCAAGGTTCACTTATCAGCTTTTTCTGAGGTTTTGTATTTATTTCCCAGCCTTCTTCAGCACATATAACAAGTCGCTTTCTCATCCTGGCTTCTGCATAACTGCTATTATTAAAACACCTATATTACTACTACTACTACTACTACTACTACTACTACTACTACCTCTATTACTGCAACCACTACAACAGCAACTACTAGTACTGCCACTAGTTTCATAGTGTCTCAGTCACTTCAGTATTCCAGTCCTCTAATAATAAATAAATGAAATCCTAATAAGGAATAAATCAATGTTGTTCATTTTGACGTTAGAGATCTTGGTGACCTACCTTTCAGCCGGAGGACGAAGGTCGACGCCCGCACATGTCAGCATGTGTCCGTCCTGCTGAAGTGTCCTTGAGCCTGACATTGAATCCCCCTCACAGCTCACTTCTTTCGACCTCACTACAGGAGAGTTTCTCTGTAGGGATCAATAACATATTACATCTGTTGGGCTCAATAGAGGTGACTCCCTCCTGTACAGCGGGTCGCTGCTAACAGCATTAAACTCTTCATGTCTCTGTTACCACATCTGACGGGATCAAACACCTCGTTGAACGTTTGACAGGTTTCCTCTGATATTTAAAATGTCTTTGTGGTTCTCTGAACAGTGGGACAATAGAGATTTCATTACAGCCTGTTTCCTCTGCAATGCTCTGGTTACAGCTGTCAAGATATATATATATATATATATATATATATATATATATATATATATATATATATACACACACACTCTGTGCATCCTCAGCTCCCTTAAGCACTTCATGTTCGGTGTCCTTAATATCTATAATTATAGTGCCATCCTTTTATAAATACCAATGCATCATGAATATGACCAGTCCAGATGGACTTGCAGGACATGTTTACAGCAAAATGTATGAATGAGTAATGAAGAATATGTCCACTGTCCAATGCATTCTTGCAGAGAGTTAGATGAGAATATTGCAGGCTGGTCTCATCAAGCGTTCCTAAACCTATCTAAGTAGTTTTGTTAACTAAAACTAACCAAGTATTTCACAATCTTTTTCTAAACCTAACTTAAGTATATTACAATCTATTCCTAAACCTATTTCTTGGCCAGAGCCAGGCTAGCTGTTTCCACCTGTTTCCAGTCTTTGTGCTAAGCTAAGCTAATCAGGCTGTAGCTTCCGTACAAACACGTAAATGGTCTCAATCTTCTCATCTAACTCTTGGCAAGAAAAAAAAAAAGCTTTGTGACAACTTAACTTTTACTTTAAGTATAATTCTTCTATAGATGTTGATCCACTAAGTATTTAATCATATAGTGAAACTTGTTCTCTTTGCATACGACAAGAAAATTCTCAACTAAATAGAAAAGATATAAAGATATAATAAAGAAAGTTATTGTCTAAATCCAGAAAAGAAGATTTAATCACTCATCTAAAAAAACCAAAAAATCCCCCCAAAATGTAGATACAATTTAATTTGTATTTATATTGTATTTATATTGGTATTTATATTTATATTTATTGGACACTGACAATATGTAATTCTAACATACAAGAGAAATAACAGGATTTTCAGGCTTTTGTTGAGCAAATAAAGTATATTTTTGTTTCTAAATATATCATTTAAAGAACCTTTTATTAACATTTGCTATTCAATGTGACTGAGCTCTGTCCTCCGTTGTGTGGCAGATTAAATTTGGTCCCGTGTCGCTCTTGTATTTAGAGATGCTGTATAAATCCTGGCATTCCTGCATCTTTTCACAGATGTGTCAGTTTAAATCTCTTCCTTCTACGCTGATGAGGCGTATGGACCGGAGCTGGCTTATTTCCAAAGACGCTCTATCTATCCTCTGGATGGATTTAGATTTACTTCTCAACACCGTGAATCTGGCATTATGTGAAAGTGGATCGGCCACCGCGAAGAGAGCAAATATTGCTACTTTGAAGGCGAGTGAGAGTTTCTTCTCTGTAAATCTGGAGGAAGCTCGGCCATCACACTCTGTTTCCTGACCTCATGTCTCTTTCACATAATTAACCAGCTCCTGCTCCTCATGAAGAGTTATTAACTGTCTCCTTCAATGATTATATTCTCTTTCTCAGCTGAAACAGTCGTCCAGGCCGGCTTTACTGTACGTTTTTTCTCATTTTATTCCCTCCGTTAGTCTCTGACCTGCGTCCTCTGCTGCTTAAGTCATTCTCGCTGTTATAAACGGCTTTGCTCCATCTTTTTATGAAAATCCTAAACTTCCTTTTTCTGCAGCTGTAGATAGTATTGGATGTTTATATCAGCAGCTTTTAAGCCGAGTGCTACGCAACAAATCATATGCCCGTCTTTTTATTTCTGTAGCTGTAAGCCTTTTTAATGTTGTATTCCGCTGACTGTTTTCTTTCCTCCCAGCTGTTTTTCTGTTTGACCTACGTGGTGATACAGCTGCTGATATCCTGAAGCATTTGCTTTCTGCTGCTGAAGTTTTACACATCTAAAAATCAAAATTTATGTGAGGTTTCATTGCTTTCTATGAAATACACTTGTGTTTCCCTGCCGGTCGCAGCAGAACTGCTCAGATCCTTTACTTAAGTAAAAGTAGAAATACCATAGTGCGTAAATTATCCATTACAACTAAAAGTCCTGAATATAAAATGTTACTCAAAGTAAAAGTACAGAAGTATTATCAGCAAATGTACATTACATTACATTACATTACATTACAGTCATTTAGCAGACGCTTTTATCCAAAGCGACTTACAGGAAGTGTATTCAACATAGGTATTCAAGAGAACTACTAGTCACCAGAAGTCATAAGTGCATCTCCTTTCTTAAACAAGCATCTCAAAGCATAAACCAGAGCAAAAGTATAGTGCAGAGGCAGATTACTACGAAAACAATAATTGCAACAGACTAATACGAATATAGTAAGTGCTACAAACTACTACGAATAGGATAAGTGCAGTAAACAAATACAAATTCAATAAGTGCAGCGAACTGATACGAATACAGTAAGTGCAACAACTAATACGAGTGCAATAAGTGCAGCGAGGAAGGCTCAGGGTAGTACTTCTTGAAGAGGTGAGTTTTCAGCCTGCGCCTAAAGATGGGCAGCGACTCTGCTGTCCTGACGTCAGTGGGGAGTTAATTAAATGTAATTAAAGTTCTTACCCTGCAGGAATGCCTCCTTTCAAATTGTTATTTTACTAAATGATATATATATATATATATATATATATATATCATTGTGTAAATAAACAACAGTAGAGTACATCCCATAACTGTTTCCATGTTTATATTATAAGGAATAAGGCTTCAGAGATAAGAAATATTTGCATTATCGGGTAATTATTTAATAAAATTTCTGATTAAGCTATTTATTGTCTATAAAATGTCATAAAATACAGAAAAATGCCTTTCACATTTCCCAAATTCCAGGGGATATCTGCACCATGTGTTTTCTTTTCAACCAACAGCTTAAAACCCAAATATATTCAATTCAAAATGATAAAAACAGAGTTTCCGCCTCATGGTTGTTTGCCCCTGTCAACCAGTCAAGTTGCAGTTAACATTATTGTTTGTCCAAAATGTCATCACTTAATAACTTTATCCTACTAAACATTTGTGTGAAATTTTCATAATTAGCAGATGAAATCTTGAGTTTTAACTTTTGTGAAGTAACAGTGACATTTGACCTCCAAAATCAAATCAATTCATCCTCTCATCCGAGTGCACATGTGCAGAGAAAATCAAAGAAATTCCCTCCAGGTGTTCATGAGATAAGGGATACAAGTGAGGTCACATTGACTTTGACCTTCACTCTTTTACTTCCAAAATCTCATCAGTTCCTCCTCCAGTCCAAGTGGACGTTTGTGCCAAATTTGAATTAATTACTTCCAGGCGTTCCTGAGATATCTTGTTCACGACAACGGGACAGACATAAAGCCTCCGGCTGTCAACAACAAGGAAAAACAAACAACTCGTCACATTTTAGAAGCTTCAACCGGCGACTGTTGGCACTTTTGCTTGATAAATGACTTAAAAGATGATTCAATGTTTACAGTTTTAACAAAACCAGCTGCATCATCATCATAACACTGATAGAACCGTACAGACGAATTAAGCGAAAAACATTTTGTTTCTCTCTTGTCAAACGGAGATGCTGATAAATATTCATGCAGCATTTGATCATTTTTTTTAAACTGTGCAATTATTGTCAGCCTGCATGAAGCATATGTGTTGTCTTTTTTAAGTAGCTAAGCAGAGGCGTGCCCTCCAGTCTGTCGTCTCCTCATCAAGTTGTTTCTGCCTTTTCAGCCTCTCAGGATGCAGCCCACGACATTGACACCCTGCAGAGATTTAAGGTCAGTGCGGAGCGATCGATGCGGCCGGCGTTGCCCTTGCCTTGTTGTGACGGTGGTGACATGAGATTAGAGGCAGCGATGTAGGTGTAGGAGCCGATAGACGGAGGAGGTCCTGGTGACTCGGTGCAGTGACGCTTTGGCTCAGTAGAGGGAGTAAATGATTACAGTAAAGAGATGTGACTATACTCCTCTCTCTGCAGTGGACGCTCCCGGCCGTCAGCATATTGCTGCCTGTGCAGTCTCGGGGATGATGAATTGGGGCGGTTACAAATACCTTCGCTTCCTGCTTCTGGGATGAAACCTTGACTGCTTGATAACCGAAAAGCAGAAAGGATGGTTTTCATAGATAGATATTGAAGCTCAGACATGGCAGTGGGCTCAGAGGATGATTTAGATAAGGATCTGTTCTTACCAGTTTAATAAACATTTATGTTGTCTCAATAAAAAGGCCTTTACATTGTCAGTTGAAGCTGTAAATTGTGAAGAAATCCATTTCTAATCAAGACAGGAAAGTGATGAATAATGTCTTTGATTCTTGGTTTTATCCAGGCGACAACCTCCAGTTCTGCAGAGTGAAGCCAATGCAGAAGTTCCTTAAACGTGCATTCTCTCTACTGTCCATCAGAGGGCGACTCCTCTGGTTGTATAGAAGTCTATGAGAAAATGACTCTACTTCTCTCTTGATTTATTCCCTCAGTAAACATTGTAAACATGAGTTTATGGTCTCAATCTCTAGTTTCAAGTCTTCTTCAATACAGCATGATGTTCATTTAGTAAATGATGCTCCATTTAGAGTCAAACAGACCTTAATGACCATATAATACAAGGTAGAGAAAAATGGTTATTTATCGCCCTGTAACAGTGATTCTAACACTGTCCAGATTTCTGAGTTTGTCTTTGACTCCACAGCCACCAAATCTGTTTTTTTTCTGTAGTGAGTCAGCTCAACAGATAAGATTTCTGGCTTCCTAAACTTTACTGTATTTGCCTCTCTGCTGGATTTAGCTTCTCAATCAACTCTTCAGTTATGGATGAAAAGAGCAACAGAAAAGAAATTGGTACCATCTGCATTACAGAAGTCAGAAAATCACTTTAATTTCAGCAGATGGACCCAAACTACATCATCAATCTTTATATTTTTTGCTACATAACTCAATATGTAAACGCACCTGTGAACACGGCAGAGTCGGAGAATGATCAGAAAAGATCCTATCAGACCTGGATATGCTTTATATTGAAGTATTTATTATGTTGTATCATTTTTTTTCTGGTCCCTGTCAAACTACTTACATAAATATAAATGAATACTTAACATATAACTTGGATTTTTTCAAAACCCTGATCATCAGTTCATGTAAACACACAATTTAGTGATATGAAATATATATTCTGTACGATCCTATGTTCTTATAAAAGAGTAATGCAGCCATAATTCTATTATTCTATTGTCAACAAATCCCATGAAAAGACTAAAAAACATCCATAATGTGTTAGTCTGTCTCTCAGTTGTTTCTACTGAAGACGTAAATGTTTTTTAACAATAGAAATGTAGCAAATGCTATTTAAATATTAGTAAATGGTGCATTTGTTGGGGACTATTTTCTACTCTATGGCTCAGAGGAAGAAGATATCTCCGGCTTTGGATACACACACACCTGTTAGCAGATACACTTATTATTAGTTTTGGTCTTTTCATAGGATTAGAAACATCCAGAATATCACCAGATGTATCCTTTAACTTGTGCAAAAAAGGGCTGTTAGATGTTACAAGCAGCCTGAGAGCAGATGCAGAGGAGGAGAGGAGTTAGTCCTCTGAGGTAAAGCACATTTAAGTGAGAGGAGACAGATACTGCAGAATGAATTGGAGCCATCTGTCTCCCTCTTTTTCCTCCCTCTTCATCTCTCTGCGTCAACCCTCGTCTCTCTCTGTCTCCCTGCCCTCTCGCTCAGTTACATTCAGGTTGTGTCATTGTCATCAATATGGCTGACAGGAAATCTCTCTTCTGCCAAACAGTCTTTAAGACAAGTCAATGCTCTCGGGGTCATTTGCTCAAGGAGTGTGGTGTCTCTTTCTCAACCTCTGTCAGGTGTCTCATGTGCTGAATGTGGCCTACGGAGTCACCAACCTGTTCCCAGATCAGCTGGTTTATAAGACGCTCCAGATCCTGGACCTCCCGGACACCGACATCACTTCCTATCTCGGGGAATCCAGCTCCTTCATAGATCTGGCACGAGAAAAGGTACACAAATTAATGTAAAATACATCTCTACAGGTAGAAAAGTTTGACGTATTTGAAATATTTAGTCACATAACTTCCCGTAGAACTATCAAAGGTCATTTTAACACAAACAACATATTATTAAATTAGCTTCAGAGATAGCTAGGCTAGCTGTTCCCCCCTGATTCCAGTCTTTGTGCTAAGCTAAGTTAGCTTCATATTTACCGTACAGACTAAATGAAAGTGATCAATATTCTCATCTGAATTTCAATACCATGTGCAATATAACTTTTTCTTATTTTTTTCAATACCTTTGCACATTATTACTTTTCTATTTTAGTTAAAGTTTTTACTAAATGTTTCTTTTATTGTTATTCTAGTAAGCAATCGTGTTAGTATTACTTCTACAATTCTCTTGTTTTTATTATTTTGTTGCAATTAACTTTTTCTATTTTTACTTATTTCACAATGTTTCTTACTCTTTTTCGCACTGGTGTTAGTAATACCTCATACACTTTATATGTATTACTTTCCTGTTTATATATGTTAACATTTTTACTCTATCGTTATTTTTCTTATTCTTCTGTTGTTGATCAAACTTTCGCACAGGAATTTCCTTCGGGATTAATAAAGTTTTGTTCTATATTTTCTTATCTAACTCTCTGAAAGAAAGCAAAATGAGTTACTTCGTTTAGTCAAAACACAGGAATATGATCAGTATTGTCATCTTAATATACCTTTAACTAAGAAATTAGAAGCGTCTTTCAGTTTTATGTGTTTATATATCGTTATTGGATTAATATACGTAATTCTAAGTTTTTTAAAAAGCAGCATTTTAATGTTGTATTTTGTTGAGATGGAACCAAATTTAACTACTGTATATAATGTAGTTTATCAATTACACAAATTCATAATTATTATGCTCATTATTTAATCCTAATCTGTAGAGTAATTTATAAAATCAGCCAACAGATACATGTAGTGGAGTAAAAAGTACTTTCCTCCTGAAATGTAGAGGAGTAGACATATAAAGTGACGTGAAATTGTACCAGTACTTTAATCTTCTACTTTAGTAAATGTACTGAGTCATCTTTTATCACTGACATATGCAAACACACACACACAAACACACACAAACATAATTAAATGGTTTACCAGATAAAAAATGCATTAAATCTCTTTTATAAAACATTTCTTTTCTCAGAAGGCTCATCATGCAGCCTAAAAACGCCATCTTTTATATCAGCCGGCTAATTTAACATGTCAGTGTGCAAACACAGCTTTTCTGCTTCCTCACTGCGACGCATTTACATACATCTGCAGCAGTCGGTTATCTGTAACTCAGCACAAAGGAGAGGCAGGCGGTCAGAATACCTAATAAAAGACCACGCTGGGGTCATTTAATGTAGATAGTCAACGTTTACGCTTACTTTTTTTTCCTATCATTTCAGTGCTGAATGTAATACTTTTTAAGGGATTATTTCCAGGCAGAGCATTATTTCCTCTGTGTGTGTGTCTGGAGATTGACCGTAAACAGAACATAATGTGATGTGAACACTGATATGAAAACACTCAACTCCAGCGCAATGAAATAACAGCAAAATAAGAAACTCCCGACAAAAACCAAATTAAGTCTCCGTGTTCGCTGTGATGGATTATCTCGCTCGGGCAATTTTCAGTTTGTACTGCAGAAGTTTTTCTGCTGTTTCTTTTCTAAAGGAAAACAAGAGCTGATATGTGACTGCAGACACCAGCACAAATAATATAAAGCAGCAGAGAAAACCCTCCTTTGATTGATAGAAACTTATTAAAGACGGATGTCAGTCGTTCTCCCCGTATGTTCTGCTTCATTTGATTGTTTTTCACCCAGAGGAGCCGCCTGATTGGTCCACATTATGAAATGAAGGCAGAGATAACAGTGATAACATGTCAATTACAGCAAACCAAAAAGCACCGCATGTGTGTGAAGCCACAGCTTATTTAAATCTCCCATCCCTCAGTGGGTATTAATTGACATGTTAAATAAAAAAATAAAAAACGTGCTTATGTTTTCTGTTCTGCTGCAACAGAAGAGAGACCTTTATTCTGTGATGGGAGGCTCCACGCTGAATAAAAAAGAGACAAATGTGTCAATATGCTGAGCTCCGTCTCCGAGCCGTGGGCCTGCACGCATTGTCTCAAGATGTGGCTGGAATTTTTAAAAATTCATTTCCAGCCCGGCACTTTAGGCGGTAAAATAATTACATCCACATTAATATTAATCATATCGCAAATTTTGACACGAACAAACCACAGACGCAGATTTATTCCGTCTCAACTTGCTCTACATGTTTTCTGACTAATGCTGCTTTCAGAGGTGTTGGAAAGTCAGAAATGCCGTGAAATTACTCGTCAAGCTCAATTTTTTTCAGAGCACCCATTTATTTGTTAATGTTTTGAGGTATCAACATCTAAAACTTCTAAAATGACTCCATTACAACAGAGTTTGCGGTTGTAATGGAAAAATCATCTATTTTATATGCCTCCAATGTTTGGTGTGTGTCAGTAGAAATCACAGAGATCCTATATATGTATGTATATGTATATATATATATATATATATATATATATATAATATATATATATATATATATATATATACAAACTACTCGGAAAAAAACGTTTTTCTAACTCTGGCAAACAGACAATCCATTTTTTGGGGGGATTCTTCCTAACGTGACCACTTAAACATGTGGAAGTTGTAATTATAGACCCGTTCTCTTATATATATATTGTCTCTGTTGTGTCAAACTCACTTTCCTTGTCCATGTTTATCATTTTTAAATGACAAAAAAATAAGATTTTGGTTTCAAGTGCTAATGTTTTTTAGGTATTAAAGACTGAAACATCTGAAATGACTCAAATACAGAAGAGTTGGATGTTTAAATGTCACTTTTTAAATGTTTTGAGCGCAACAAATTTAATTCCATTTGCCTTCATTGTATCGTGGGTGTCAGTAGAACTCACAGAGGTGCAGAGGAATATGTTTTTGTAACTCCGGCAAACAGACATCTTCTTAACGTGACCACTTGAACTTGTGGAGGTTGTATTTAAAGACCAGTTGTCTTATATATTTATTGTCTTCTCTCCACAGGACGGTGTGGTGCTGGTCCACTGTAACGCTGGCGTATCTCGCTCTACCTCCATCGTCATCGGCTACCTGATGTTGAGGGAGGGGCTGTCGTTTGATGATGCGTACGGTCAGGTGAAGTTGGCGAGGCCTTCAATCCGCCCAAACGCCGGCTTCTACAAACAACTACAGAGCTACAAACCTTAAAGCTGCATTCATTCATTATATTTTGTCCACTTGGGAGCAGCAGAAACAAGCTGTGAATACAACACATATATCATCATCGTCGACCCTTTAAGATTTAAACATGTAAGCTCAATAGTCAATAGCTCAATAGTCCTTTTAGCTCTGTTTTTGGTCTCCACCATCTCCTGATGGAAATATCTGGATCTTTAGCAGCTAAATGCTCCAATAAGTTCACCATCTAGTCTACAAATGTGTCTGACTGTCGTTTGATGCTGAGCAGGTAGCATACAGTTTGTTTTTTAAGAGCTTTATTTCACTGAAAACAGCTGAAGAGTGAACAAAAATAGTAAAGCTGGCAGCTGTAAAACCGAAACATTGAGCTAAAAGACGCTTAAAGGGGAGCTGCAGATTTGGTGGTAATTATCTGTGGTTTTGTCACAGATACTGTTATCACATTACACTTCAATCATTTGATTGATTATTGCAATTTTAACTTGAAAAGAGGCCATAAAAGATAAAAGAAACACCCACAATTTAGTGTTGTGCCGAAAGCTGCTGGACTTTTCTCTTACCTGTGATTCTATTTTGAAAATTGTCCGACAGTGGAACAATCTTATCAAATTACAGCAGGAAGATATTTTAATGCTTAAATGTCTCGCTAAACATTGTTTTAAAACACAGAAATAATGCGATAATGTGTTTGCTTAAAAACTAAATAAAAGAGAAGGTCAAACTTCATTGAGTGCCAAATGTATGTTCAAGCACTTGCCCAGTTTGTAGGCATTGTGTGTCATTTGTCTTAAAATAGAGTTACTACATGAAAAACTGTGAAGAAAGAAACAGATTTCCTTTTTAGATTTGTTCATTTTGGAGGTACTTGTTTTTCTTTGCAGTATAGATTGTGTTCTCATTAAAGACGCACCACTTTCTCCCGAGCTTCAACTTGATTTCTTTCTCAACTACACAAACAGATACACCATCAATTACAGTGATTACCCTCACCGCTGCATTGTCTCTATCAATTTCACAACTTTACAAAGTTGATGCGCTAACATCGCTCCCTTGAAATAATTAGCTTGTAATTAGCTTGTTAGATAATGGGGGAGAATCCATTCGGCTCACATGCTAATCAACAAATACCGCTGGGACGAGCTCCTAACGCTGCAAAATCCGCAGCACACAAAGGTATCATTTCCTCGTCTTCACTGTTTAAATGGAAATAAGTCTATAGGGCAGATGTGTGTTTGTTGTTCACCCAGCTGAGAGCATTCACTGATTGTTATTACGCTCATAAATGTCCTCGGTGTTGGAGTTAACAGTCCATTCCATAGAAGAGGAAATGTTCCGCACACTTGGCTGTATCGGAAATGTGACCTAAATACATAAGTACACGTTTTAGGTTTTGTAAGAAGGAAAATCTGAAAAATACATTTTCTGGGTTTCACACTGTAATCTGTAGCGTAACAGTGAAATAAAATGAACATCAAGTTTACTGCCCCAAAGCACCCAAATGATCATAATTTAACTGCATTTATGAATATTAATACTGACGCTGTGATTACTTCAACAGCTGCTTAGATTTGTCTGGTTTTAAAAAGTCTGTTTTCTGGCTGAAGTTTTGAATTAAAGAGTAAGAACACCTACAGTATCAATAAAGGCAATGACTGAATTATGGATTAACTAATGACTTCATCTCTAGCGCCACCATGAGGTTCACATCTGTGGTTTTGAGTTAAACCACAGGCGCCATCTCAAGTTCTGATTGAGTGAAGCCAATGCTGAAGTGCCTTAAACGTGCATTCTCTCTAATGACCATCAGGGGGCGACTCCTCTGGTTGTATAGAAGTCTATGAGAAAATGACTCTACTTCTCTCTTGATTTATTCCCTCAGTAAACATTGTAAACATGAGTTTATGGTCTCAATCTGTATTTTAAAGTCTTCTTCAATACAGCATGATGTTCATTTAGTAAATTATGCTCCATTTAGAGTCAAATAGACCATAAAGCAGGGTATGCTTTAGGGCGGGGCTTCCTTGTGATTGACAGATCGCTAAAGTGGCGAACTCGAGGCTTCAAAATATACAGTCTATGGTTTCACAACTAATCTAACTAATATCTAACTAATATCAGTCCTACCAGCCTCAGCTCTGCTTTGTGTTTAGAGCTAAATGTTAGCATGCTAACACGCTAATCTAAGATGGTGAACAGTTTATTGAACATCAGCATGTTCAGATTCTCTGTGCGTATGTTTGTTTTTACTCAAAGCCATCAATGGTGGGAAAAAACTGCAGTTCCTCAAATGGCCACTTGAGGCCAGCTCAAAAACAAGTCAATCCCCATAGACCTCCATGTTTAAATGATTTACAGCAGAAATAAACATGTTTGAAGCCTTTGGTCTCTATAGCTAATATCCCCTTTCATGAAAAGCTGTCGCAGGGTGAACTTTTTATAAGTCACTCTTTTAAATTATATTAACCTTTAAATTATTACTTTTTTCTCTCTATTTGTGAAGTTTAATAAGCAGTGCACTGCATGTTTCATTTTCTGCTTGGAATAAATGGTAAAGAATGCTAAAAAAATTATATACTGCTAAAACACTATACCGTGACGATTTGCATGTAATATGTACATTTTAGAATGACTATGCAGTATGGATTCGGGGCAATACAATACTCGCTGAGCAACGGACAACTTTACAAGCATTATCATCATAATGCATCCTGATGAATTCACTCTTCAACAGAGACATTTGTGCCGGATTGTTGCTCTCATTCCAGAGAGCGTATTTGTCCCCTTTTTCCGAAAATGCAGCTTGGCAGTTTGTGTCAGTTGCTCTTTCCTCAGGGGAGGCGGTGAGGTGCAGGTTGGTTCTGTGCCAAAGACTAGGGGGAGGAGATAAGTTTTGCCCAAATTGGTTGCAATTCCTACAAGTCCTATAAAGGTCATAGATTATTTAAGATGCCTGTAAAGCCCCAGACTGACTGCAACACAGCAGGTCTCTGTCTGTCGCTGTTAAAGACTAAATATTTTGGGGGCCTATGGCTTCGTTTTCTTCCCAATAAATGTCCACTTCTTACCGAAAAATACACAACTCTGCTTGTTCAAACAGGCAAAATAAAATATTGAGCCAGCGTGTAGCTAATGTGTGCAGTCTGTGACAGCGCTTGAGTGTTGGCCTTTTCTTTGGTGCTGTTCAATGGTGTATCACTGAAGAGTATCAGCCATGAAGCCAACTGGGTTTCCCCCTGACATTTTTGTGACATTTTACCGTCTGGATGTGACGACCCTCAGTATGGCACAAGCTGTCCCATCTGCAGGGTCTCGAGGGGTCCAACCACCATCTCAGTCTGAGAATAGTGTCCATGTGAGGATATTAACGGACAGCGAGAGGTGGGTTACACACACACGATTGTGGAATAATTTCCCCCTAAAGCGGCGCTGTGTTTTCTGGCCTGTTGGCTTTCATTAGATTTGATGAACTGCAGAAGCGAACAATGGAGGATCCCACAAAATAATCCAGGAACAAAATTATATTATAAATATAAACAGAAACAATGTGGGGGTTGTTTTTAGGTTATGTTGCTTCACTGCTTGCACAGTTTATTATGTGCATTTCTTAACATTATAAACACATGTAAGCATGGCTGCGTGCACATTATCACATGTAAATCATACATGAGTGTTGAGAATGTGTATGTCTATGACATTACTTCATATTTACACAATTAAAACGTGTTTTTGTTGCATTTGTAAAAACATAAGATCATGAAATTGCTAGCAAAAATAGAGATGGGTGACAAATTCAAGAAAATAAATGATACATGAGTGGAGATATCACCATGAAAACTTCCCCTGTTGATTACTTTTATTAAGACAATTATCTCTTGTGTTACAAATTTCTGAAATATGCTGTTTAAATATGTAAATAAGGCAATTTGTCATCCATTTCTTGAACATAAATCTAAATATTGGATAAAGACAGTTTAAAAACCATTGATTCATCTTACAGAGGGAATTTTGGATTTTTCTTTGCATCACTATATAAATCAGAAAATACTGTCAACAACCATAAAAAAAATCTATTTACGGAATGTTTTAGTAAATAAAATGTTGTATAAATCAGGCTATGAATGATATATGAACGAACATCTCGGTATAATCCTTCAGAATATAGATATAGAATGAAACTAAAGTTTGGTGTATGTAAGTGCTACTGAAGTGGAGATTTCTGGCTCTGAGTCTTAGAAAATACTTGTTTGTAAAATTACATACATTTTGAAGGCACTACAGATGTATAGGGTAAACAAATTAACTAATATGTATCACTATGAAACTTCCCCAGTTGATTATTTACATCAATACAATTCTTTTTTGTGAAATGTCATGTTTAAAGATGCAAACTAATGCCAGCTTTAAGTGAATTTAGGAGAAATCCTCCAATGCAAATAGACAAAGCAGTAAAAGAAACACCTGAATGTGTATTTTGGATGTTGTCTCTTCTCTAGTCTGAAAGAAAACGTTCAAAATCTCTAAATTTGACCAGGGCATTAAAAACAGTGTTTTTGCCCTGTGGTGTATCCCGTTAATTTGTCACCCATCTGTGTGCCGGCACTTCCATAATGATCCTAAACTTAAAAAACATCTGCTCACCAAGAAACTGCAATAAACATTTTCGTTTTTTCCTCCACATAAATGTGTAGATAGCAAACATTAGCATTCATTCTGTTATTGTTTTTCCTGTGGGTGTTATCTGTTATTAAATAAACCGGGCATCCGTAGAACATATTTCACTCTCTTATCTTCCCAGGAATTTAAATATATACATCCCCCATTATCTTACTATTGCATTGAATATCCAAACAGAAAGTACCGTAGAGTAAACAAAGAGGTACAAGAGGAAACTATACTGTATATTTTCCCCTGGTAGCCCATTCTGTGTTTTATTTATACAATAAAAACAAACTGATGAATATATATATACAGTATAAACTGATGCATAAAGCAGCAGAAGAATTGACCAGGGAGTTTATAAAGTTAGATTTGTATTCGTGTAAAATTAATCTAGTTTGGCCGATGGGAGGGTTTTAAGCTTATTGCAGTGTTGGATCATGGGACCCAAAGTAGTAGGAAATTCATCAGATAAGCCTCTTACTGTGTACTTTATTCCCTCAAAGCTCGACAACAGTATTCGGTCACTAAACCACAGAGAGAGAGAGAGGCTCCGGGGGAGGATCTTGATAATTTCCTGTCGAGGAAAATCCTCCTTACAGCCGACGCCGATGCAAATGTAGTAATTCAGAGTCATTCAGTGGGAAACACAAGCAGGGATTTGTGTAGTTTCTTTCTGAATGAAATCTAAGAGGAAGGCCTTTTAGTTCTACACGCAGCGAGTTTGTTTGAGATGGAGATTTAAGAATGGAGGTGTAATACGTTCTGCAGGTTTGATAATATTATAATAGTAGAAATAAACCTACATTTAATGGCTGTGCTCTTTAACAGAAAGTGTGTTTGTGCAGTGAAGCGTTCCAGGTTGTCCTTTTGCAAAAGGTCGCATTTTTACTTAATGAGGTCCGGCAGGGATGTGCAATCATCAGGAGGCACGTGCACACCTACACAAAGAGAATAAATAAATAAATACATAGAGTACACTCTGCTAGCTTCATCCACAGATGATGTCCTTCAGGTTAAAGTGAGGACCCCAGTAAAGAAACATCACACATTAATGTGAACTGGAATATTAATGATATGTACATGATGATTATAACTCAATATCTGTGTGATCACACCATCAAAGCTTAATTAAAAGTAGAGCATTAAACACACAAGAGTTTAATCAAGCAAACATGGAATTGTCTGGTGTAAACATGATTCAATTGATGTTTGTTAACCGTGTTCATATTATATATTCAGTATATATTCTGATTTCTCCAGCATTAAGCTTTGCATGTTTTGGACAGTGAGTTATGGAATTTATTTTGACCATTAAGGTCAGAAAATCTTATTGGCTTTGTGTGAAAATCGTTTTTCTTTATCTCTGGATCTGCTTTGTATGAACTTAAAATATTTGAGGTTCTAGCTGTTAGTAAATACATATTATAAATGTATTAGCAGACCTCTGTGCTTTAGTGAATAAATAAATGAAGAGAAAATGTGCAAAAGAAATATTACAAAAGCACCAATTCTTCCAAAATAACCAAAGAAAATACATTGTTTGTAACTGCCCTTTAGAATGAAACCTGAAATCCTATCAATAGAAAGACATCATTCATCTTTGAAGATGTGGTTGAAGTTTTTTTAGGTTTAGGCACATAAACAACTTTATTACTTTTAAGGAAACATCGTGATTTGAGTTAAAATGACCACTTTGCTAAGTTTAGGGGACATTTCATCATCATGGTTAAATTAATAAAAAGTGTTTAAAAAAAGCAAATATTGAATGTCGGTATAAAACGAGAAACTGTCTTCACTTCCCAGACTTTGTCTCTATATAAGAACATCATCTGACTTCCTGAAACGATTATATATGACTTATGAGAGGACAGTCTCTATGAAAGGGAGAAGAAAAGTCAGTGATTTGTTTGAATGCTTTAAACAAACTATGACCAAAGTGTTTGACTTTAAAGGGGACATATCATGACAAACTCACTTTTTTTCTGTGCTTGTGTACATATATCTGGGTATCTGGAGAATACTGCCAACACACAAACTGGAAAATAAGACGTTGTATGATACAGAACAATTCTATAATTTACAGTAAAAGTATTTCAGGGACCAACCTGCAGAGAAGGACCGCCAATGAATCACTGCTTTAAGGTGTGAAGACTTGCTTTATGTCTTGTTGGTGTCTTGTACACAATACACAAGACCTAAATGTTTTGTTTTGCTTGTTCTGAATTTTGAGTAGCCAATAAGAAAACGAGCACATGAGGCGCTTTAATAAATTCTATTCAAGGCACAAATCCATAATTCATCTGTTTTGCTTATTTTAATGGGGAATTTGGAAAACACAACTTTTAGATACATTGCAAGTCTTTTTAATTTTCAGACATCCAACCTTTTCTGGTAAAAGGAAAGTTTAATCTAGTTTTGCTGGAATAGATTTATGATTGTTCTGGATCAACATTTCCAGAAGAAAGATATACTGATTTAACTGGATTACAAGCAGAGGCAGGATTGATGAGAGGGAGATACGAGAATGTTTGATGTGGACGGAGCTAAAAAGGACGACAAAAACAAAACTTAATTTCCTTTTGTTGGAGAAATTTGTATCTAATTCCTGCGTTTTCATCCTGAAATTACCAAAAATTGCAGGGCAATGAAACAAATACATAAACGTAGGTAGAATAATTCATCATTTAGGCTTTTGAGCTGAAAAGTGAACCATCTGGAATACTTGATTTACCCCAAAGGTCCTCTCTGGTTCGGGGATCTGGAGACTTTATTTCTTACCATCTTGATATTTTTTGACTCTGAACTGGCAGCGAGCAGACACAGTTTCTCCTCTCTACTTACTGGCCTCCTGCAGAGAACTGACTCTTTTATTTGTTTTTCAAAGCCTTACATGTTGCTTTATGCCACTGGAGGCCCTTTTAGATCTTCTGCTAAACACTGTAACCAAAACTACAGAGAGAAGCTCCTCCCTCGAAGCTTAATACACGAATCCAATCACTTATTACGACAAATAAAAACATCTGCTAATGTGTTAAAAGTTGCACAAAGTCAGTCAGATTTCATAAAAATATTCCGGTTCATCTTTGACCTATTGTTCTTTTTTTATGGAAATGCCGTTCTTCTAATGAGACGCATTGATTGTGATGTACATTTTCTTTTTTCCTCTCTTCACATTCACTTCATCTCATTTATCTGAGATAATTGGGTTACTGCTGGGTATTTCTTTACAGCCGATTGTGTTGCTTGTAGAAGTGGAAATTACAAATCACTTTGGCGATTTTTGGTTCAGTTCAAAGATTAGGAGTCACTGATTATGTTCTTTGTTTCTCAGCAAAAAGATTCCATCTCAATACACGATAGCCCTGTTGTTTGATTCTGAGTATGTTCAGTCTGAAGCTCGCTCGAGCTGTTAAGTGGACTCAGACGGTGTCGTTTACAAAGTTAACAGCTCAGCGGGAATCTATTTAAACACAGAATTATTACATCGTGATCTGGTTTTGTGGATCAGGTTTATGTGAGGGCTTTCAATCCCTCACTGAGAAGCTCTGTCTCAAAAAGTGTCTTCTTTTACATGCACAACATATTGCTCCTATTCTGAGAAATACGTTTTTTTGTGTCTAATGGAAATAAATATTCCACTGAGATTCACGTTCAGATGCAGACGTTCATTATCCGATAACGTAAAACGCTACCATGACTTTGTTGCTCAGACATTCCCAAATACTCGGTCGCACAGATTTTTTATTTGTCGCCAAATTAAGTTAGCAAAATTTCTTCCATAATCTTTTATTCAACATTAATATCTGCAGTTCACTTTTGAGCCACATGAGGGAGCCTGAATGATCGTATTTATCGCATAATTGTAGCCGCCTTACAACATAGAATCTGATATGAAAGGCTAGTTTAGTTATTGTTTTTACTGATTATAGGAAACGAAAACAATTAACAGTTAAAAGAGATGAACCGAAAATGCACTTACTTTTGTGTCTAAATGTTTTCAACAACACGTAAAGTTGTGATTTATCAAACTTATATCTCTTCTAAATGGCTGGTTTGCCTGTTCAAGATAATTGAAGTTGATGTGAAAATGGTCAGATTCGTTAATTTACGCGCAAATTCACTCCACCCTCAATTTATAGACAAGGTCTATTTTGACACAATGGTTTGATATAAAAAAATGTGTCCCCAGAATCAAACTTATCGGTAGGAGACAGGAAAGTCGACGTCAACAGGCTTTGTTGTAAAGAAAATCACCTCAGGTCTCTTTGTGCTCTTGTTTTTCTCCAATGACGACAGTCTTGTGGTTAAAAACTCCATATCACGGAAGCCCATTTCCACCAATAAAAGGAAAAAAAACAGTAAATGTTGGCCATGAAATTATTAAATTATGGATATGAAAATACAAGTGTTTCTATTTTTTTCATACCTCACCCTTCTTTTCTTGGCGTAAATTGCTTCCATATCATCTACTTTATTCAGTATGTGTTTTTGTTGGAGACCATCATGACAGCAGGAGAACCAGGTTTAAACTGACATAGCTGAACTGCCCTTGAGCAAGACACTAAATCCCCTCAAACTCCATGGTTATCTAATCACGTGTTTCCATGTCAACACTGATTAAACACATTTTTCCACAGACAACATGGGTGGTATTAAAGAACTCTCTCTCCACCTTTCTCCCCCCTTTTCTCCCCCTCTGTTCTCTCTGTGTGCTTCCTGCTCACCAGTAGGTGGAGCTTGCCTCCTTCGGCTCGCGTGGAAAAAAGAGAGAAGGAAAGGGAGAGAGGGAGATGATTAAAGAGAGAAGAAAGACAGCAAGAGGCAGAGAGAGAGAGAGAGAGAGAGAAAGAGATGGACGAAGGGAGAGGGAGGGATGGAGATGGAGATGGAGGGAGGAGGGAGAGGAGAGGAGGAGAGGAGGAGAGGAGGAGGGAGGGAGCAAGCGTCAGCACTCCATGCGTTAAAAGGGCAGATGGTAACCGCGGGTAACTGAGGAGCAAACCACTCTGCTGGCCACAGAGCAAGAGATCAGCAGAGAGAGGGGAGGCAGGAGAGCGAACACATGCAGCGCAGCAGAGGAGGAGGAGAGAGGAGCATCTGAGAGGAGAGCTGAACGCCGGCTCTGACAGAAGGGGGGAGGACGGAAGGGAGGAGAAGACTGAGTACTTCTTCTGCTCCACACTAACAAGGAGACGAGAAGAAAAAGAGAGAGGGACGGGGAGGAGAGGAGAGGAAACAAAGACAAGAGGCAGGAGATGGGGAAGAATTAAAAAAGTATCCCTCCCTTCCACTTAGAGAGATACAGAGACAAAGAGGGAGGCAAAACAAAAAAAAAGGAGAGATTGTGAAGTGGGGGAGAGCGAGGCAGCGGACGGGAGATAGTTAAGAGGAGCTGCAAGACTGATCAATGAGAGGCTGAGATTTCGGGAAGAAATTTCGACTCAGCAAGAAAGAGAGAGAGAGAGGGAGGGAGAGATAGATATATAGAGAGAGAGAGGGAGGGAGGGAGGGAGTCGATGACAAGGAAAGATTGATGAATGAAAGATGGGAGCAAAACATCTGGAGAGAACTTAAAGGGAGGAATATTAAAAAGGGAGACCAAGAGGGAGGTTTTTCTTTTTTTTTGAAAGAAAAGAATAAAAAAAACATTTAGACAGCGATGAGAGCGGAAAGAAAGGAGGAGCAGAGGGTGAAATATTTAAAAATAGAGAGAAGCTGAAGGGGGGAGAGAAGGAAACTTAAGAGAAGAGAAGGAATAAATCAGAGTAACTCTCCTTTTTCTTATTTCTCCTGTCCCTCCTCTACTTCATAAAACAAGAGGAGGAGAAGCGACGATGAGGAGAGCTGGAGAGAGTTGAGCGAAGAAGAAGAAGAAGAAGAAGAAGAAGAAGAAGAAGAAGAAGAAGAAGAAGAAGAAGAAGAAGAAGAAGGACTTTTCTTCAAAAGTCCAGATAGACGTTTTGAGTACACGAAACCTCGCGGTCGAGATCCAATGGCGTGCTACTACATCGTGATCAGTTCCACCCACCTGCGTGACGGACAGCTGAGGAGCATCAAGGGGGTGTTCAGAGGACCAATAGGAACCAACGGACAGAGGAACACGGTAAGGCCCGGCGCTTCAGTTCGCTGTGGAAAACAAAGCAAATTAAAGTGCTCTTACTTTGAAAAGTTTGGGACTACCTTTAACCGACATAAATCCAGTTTAAAGCAGAGTGCATGTGTGATTTCCTGCATGAAAGAAAAAGTCGTTATCTCTAAATCAGCGTGACTTAAACCACTCCCACTCAGTTGATTGTCAGCTGCTTAATCACTGTGTTTGCTGAGTTAATTAATTGCCACTTCCATTAGGTTAATTGAGTCGGTATTGGAGGCAGAAAGGCTGCAGATGGGGGGGGTGGAGGTCCAACACTCTTAATACTAACAGCTTCTCCTCTGTTCTGTCTTTTAAGCGATGTTTGATGTCAGAAAGTCTCTTTACATTTACATGCATCCTTTAGTTTGACTTGACACGGACAAACTCTCTCCGGAGCCACATGTTCACTCGTATTTAAGCACATTTTTGTTGGTATATCTGAAACTAATCTATTCGTAATCCTTCTTGTCAACAAATTTTAATGAGCTGCTTAGAATAAAAAAACAAAAACATCTGATTAGGCACTTCTTCAAGTCAAAATACTCCTCTAGTTAAAGCAATTTTATTCAACTTTGGTGAGCAATTAAAAAACATAAGCGTGTTTGATTAAAATATCTGAATGAAAATGAGTTTGGAGCAATAACTTGTGCCGTCCTGAAAGCTGTGTGGGAAGATTTGAGACGGACCAGATGAGTCATAAGGCTTCTTTACTTTTTTTAAACTTTTTTTCTCCTCATGATCTAAACTCCAGCTAAACCTTGGACTTCATTCTCCCTGAACGTTAAAAGATGATCAAAGAGAGACATCAGATGAGACGTCAGGAGGTTGTGTAAGGGCAGTGCTACAGTAGGCTCATTACACATAAAGCACCAGCTACTCCTTATTATACATGACATTAAATCACATTTACTCATTTTCACGATGGCTTTTTATTTCAAATACATACTTTAATCTCTTTAAGGCATGTTTTAGCAAGAACAATCATAATTACAGTCGCATATTCACCATTAGGAATAAATTAAAATCATTTTAACGCAGGCTGCACGTTGCCTTTTGTTCCGTTTTCTTCCAACATGCGACCACTTTGCCTCTCCCGATCTCTCTGTCAGATCATATTTCACTTTTACTCGTGTCAATACTTTTAATAAGGGCCATAGCTCATAAATTATGACGGCATGTCACGGTGAAACGATTGCTGGCTATATGTCCGTGAGAGTGAAATCAGCGATGCATCTGACTTAGTCTGCAATTATCTAGAAGGCACACAATGGAGCCGTGCAGCTGCACTGAAGTGCTCTGCAGCCGTGACCGTCGTCGTTGTTTGATTTTGTGTCTTTACTAAAATAACAGCAGAAAAAGCATGAATATATTATAACGTACTGGTATTTGTATGGTTTAAAATGAAATCTAAGAAGGAGATAACACATCCAGATTACCACAGTGTTGAGAAAAGGCTACCAGATATCTGATACTGTAATCTGCTGGTTTGTATCGCAGAGCTGGAGGTGCTGACAACTGCAAGAAGTGTTTTTAAGCCTTTGGGCACAATGCAGCTTTTCATGAGCCTGATGGAGCGAAACGCGTGGCTCTTATCGCTGTTAATAAAAAGATCAGGGATCATATTTTTATAGACTGGAGTGTGCAGTCACTTTCATGAAAAACAAAGTCAGGAAAAAGGTGACACTCCAGAGGACAACAACAGCTAAACAAGTCACCACATGTGTTCATGTTTTGGGAGCATTTCTTTAGGCAGACAGTTCTTGGTCCGTAAATAATGGCGTTCCTCTACAATGAAACTGCGTTGTCAATTATGTTTTGAGTGAAACATATTGTCTCCAAGATTACGTTTGTTTTTGACGTATTATAAATACGTTTGTGACCGTTTCGGGTCAAACAAACACAGGACTTTCTCCCAGAAGACCGCTGTTCATGTGAATCCAAACGTTAACATTGACTTAAATTCCATCTGAAAATTAAATAATGTAAAAAACATACTTATCTTAAGCCAAAAAAGGATGTTTTTACCAAACATAACCAAGTAGTTTTGTTGCCTAATCATAAACAAGTAATTAAGTAGTATTTTTGTTTTGTTTTGTTTCAATTTACCACATTGATTAGTGTTTAAAACTGTGACCGTAATCAGGAAGACAAAACAAGCCACAACTATCATTTTCACAAATCTGTGTGACAGGATTTAGAAATATAACTATTCATATATATTGCAGCTATATGGAGCTATGTGGAGGGAGATTAGACAAAAAAAGGAGAAATGTGACTGAACAGAAGAAGAAGAAGAAGAAGAAGAAGAAGAAGAAGAAGAAGAAGAAGAAGGACTTTTCTTCAAAAGTCCAGACACAAAACGTGTCCCTAGAAATGTGATTGAGAATTCAGTTAAGTTGTTCTCTTTTCAAGAGACAGGGTTGCCTCAGCGCCACAATATCATTTGTCTCCTCTAAACAGTTACAGTTACAAGCCACAACTATCATTTTCACAAATCTGTGTGACAGGATTTAGAAATATAACTATTCATATATATTGCAGCTATATGGAGCTATGTGGAGGGAGATTAGACAAAAAAAGGAGAAATGTGACTCCTGCTTATTCCAAAGATGTGTTCATAATTAGCTTGCTTGCTAACGTTAGCTGCTGGTAAGCCAGCATTGTTGGTTTTGTTCAGAGTTGGAAGGTTGTGTACCTCTTTGCCTTCGGAGTTAACTTTAAGCTAGCTGTTGATCAGTAAACATCCTAAACTGTAGGCCGGCGATCATATGTCTCTATTTCTACGCATGTTAAATAATGACAATGTGACGTATGGATGTTTGGAGTTTGTTTAAAGCGTGCTGCCATGTCCGGTTATGAAGAGCAAAGTCAATGCGGAAGTGTCTTAAACTTGCATTCTCCCTACTGACCAGCAGGGGGCGACTCCTCAGGTTGCAAAAAAAGAAGTGCGATTGTATAGAAGTCTATGAGAAAATGACTCTACTTCTCTCTTGATTTATTCCCTCAGTAAACATTGTCAACATGAGTTTATGGTCTCAATCTCTAGTTTCAAGTCTTCTTCAATACAGCATGATGTTCATTTAGTAAATGATGCTCCATTTAGAGTCAAACAGACCATAAAGCAGGAGTATGCTTTAGGGCGGGGCTACTGTGATTGACAGCTCCCTACCAGAACCGTATGCCTCTACGTCACTCCTGATCAGTCCAAATATGGTAATTTCCATTCTCTGGTTGCAAAAATGTCAAGATAGACCACCAAATCAATGAACTCACGGCTTCAAATCGGCAGTCCACAAACTCAATAGGTGACGTCACGGTGACTACGTCCACTTCTTGTATACAGTCTATGGTTTAAAGGATATTTCGACATAACTGGGCTGAGAAATTAAAGGTACAGTGTGCAGCATTTAGGGGGATTAATTAGCAGACATAGATCATAATATTATCAATTATGTTTTCTTTAGTCTTCAATCTCCTGAAAATGAGATTTTTTGTGTTTTCGTTACCTTAGAATGGGACGTTTATATGGAAAGAGTTCGCCATTTTTCTACAGTTGCCCAGAAAAGACAAACCAAACACTGACTCTAGATAAAGCCATTGCCGTTTTTTGCGTCCGATACGTTCGGCACACGGGAGAATTTTCCGTTGGTTGGAAACTTCAACCTCGCCGCTAAATGCTGCAAAATCCTGTCGACCTTTAAGGTAACGTAACTGATTCCTTTTGCTGTTGAGTAAATGTCATGAAATTCTTTCTAAATGAGTGATATCGAAAGAGTGACTGATCAGATTTTTCAAGCAACATGTCAAGACTTTGTATAACTACGTCACATTATTCCTCCTTTTCTCCAGTAAAGTCATAATTACTACTTGCTTTTCTTGTGAGGACGGTCTCACGTCTTCTCTTTTGATAAGATATCTTCTTTCAAACTTTGTTCTAACATATTTCATAGTTGAACCCAACTCCCTCATTAAAGACTGTCATAGGAAAGTTGAAAATAGACGCTTTCCTCCTCTTAATTAATCTGCGTCACGAAGTTGATGACAAACTAATGAAGCCTTTATAGCACCTTTAACAAGTTAGAGCTTTCAAACTCGTTAAATGAAACATAAGGTAAAGTTTCCACTGCTAACATAACACCATAAATACATGTTCTGTAATTACCCACTCAAGAAAGAAAGGCAGGAGTTTTCAAAGGCACGTCTTCAACTCTGCTCGTCACCTAATCCAGGAATAGAAAAGCTATATCAAGAGATTTTAATTTGCCAACAACCACACATGACTATCACCAGTCACCTTGGATCCTCAGCTAATTTTATCTCCAAGTTCTTTAGCACTGGGCAGGTTCTGATGAAATTGCATGAAACGGTTTGCGTCTTCAAAAATTGAAATAACATGCTCCGTGCATGAGGAAATGAGAGAGAGAGAGAGAGAGAGAGAGAGAGAGAGAGAGAGAGATATGTTTGCAGCAGCACAAAATGATTGCATGAGAGAGACACGAGCAGAAATAGGAAGCAGAGTCTGAAGCCAAAAGAGCGTAAAGTGTACGAGGGTGTGGAGATCCGTGGGATGGATGAGTGTCTACGGATTTCTTTAAACTCAATGACTCAAGTTCAATGTTTATGCAAAGTTATTTTCATTTTTAGCACCTTTTCTTTTTCACAATCATGAGCAAAATCTTACCTTAAATAGACATAAAGGAACTTAATTAGTGTGTTCTTTTCTCTATAACTACAAAAAAATATAAACACAAAAGGGGTTTATTTATTTATGTTCCAGACAGCCATTATCCTTCATTCATTTCTGATTGAAGTTAGTACATTCTTCCCAGAGAACATCAAGTCTGCGTTGCTTTTTCGTTGCTTGGTAATGGGGTTTCAATGGAGATTGATGGGAAAAGTGTTCTTGAACTGAGCGTACTTTTAATTGTGTGTGTGGGAGGGATGGTTTATTTTTACGGAGGTGGAATTTGGATATATTTTAAGTAACTGTGGAGAAAAGCAGGTGCAAAATAAATGAATGACCCTCACAACAATAATATGATGTAATGCAAAAAATTGCAAAAACTAGAGGTATGTTTAAACAAAAAATACTTAATACATTTTTATCTTGTGTTGGAATGAATGAAAACACAGAATACATTCAAATTCGGGAAAAGAAACACAGCACCATGGTTTGCAAAAATAGTAAGATCTGATTTAAAGTATGTGTAATATATAAAGAAGTGGGCTAAATTATCCAAATGTATGATCCTTTAACTAAAAGAGAAGCCGACCTTAAAGATTAAACTTTAAAAATTTAAAATACTGTAAATACACTTTGCTGGCATACGAACTAAAGGAAGGACTTAATTAAAGGAGGAGAGAAACATAACAGATACAGATGCTTGTATACAGGTGTACTACAGCCTGGTGAAATCAAGCAATTAACACGGCTATCGTGCTGTGTGTCGAGCGTAATGATGCAGAGCAGAAGCGTTTTGACAATGATCTTGTCCACAGAGAACGAGAGACATGAATATATTCTGCTTCCTGTCATCTCATCTGAGCATCTCGACAGTCCCTTTAATATCTTATGATGCTATGACTCATACAAGAAGGAAAAAATATGATATCCTCTCTGTAGAGTTTAGCTACAATAGAACCTGTGTTACTATTTAATTAACTGAAATAGATAGGGATAAAATCACAATGTATATATGGTTGTACGGAAACATTATGGGAATAAATCATGATCAGCTGATTGTTTTACAATTTGTGTTATTCTAAGATATTTTATGAGAGTCAGAATCGGCTTTCTTGACCACATTTCTGCAGGAATTGACCCTTCATTAAGTCCCGCCTCTCGAAACGCATACTGGCCAATCATAGAGTAGCATTGTCCAGCTAACTAACCGTCTCTGCTCCATAGACTCTCATGCAGTCGTTTCAGTGTTTCTTCATGTTTATGCTGGTTTATTGGATTTGGAGCTCGTCATGGTTAAACATTGTGTAATGGTGATGTTGGAAGGAGATATATGTTTCTAAAATGTTTATTTTCGACGTAAAAACCTGTGGCATTAGCACCTCTATGGCGCTAGCTACTGAAGGTATACTCATGCCGCTTCTTTTTTTTTAATTGACTGTACAGGAACAGTGTTGATCCTTCATTTCATTGTTTTCTGGTGATCACCAGGTGATGTGGTGGTTTATTTTTACTCTGTGATCAGTAGCTTTTAGCTTCTATCTTTTTAACCTGTTTTCACAGCTGAATCAGTTTGATATCCTGGATATTTCCTTCACACTCATATTATAGACCGTTCTGTCTGCTGCTCTCTGAAATCACATTTCTTTTTTTTCCTCCCAAAATTAGATGATATTTCTTGAGGGAGTCCAGTTAGTGACAGCGCGGTCTCCATGGAAACATGGCTCAGAGAAGCTTGATGGAGTGGCAGCAGGGGGGCGGGGCTTAGATAAGTGTCAATTAAGGTCCTTGTTTGTTCGTTTACGCTTAAAAACACGAAAAAAAGAACTGAACTTTAACCAGCTGAGAATACAGTCTCACTATCTTTCTCCAGGCAAATATATTAAAATATAACTGTGATGTAAAGAATAGTATCAGATATTTAAAAGAAAAACTGTAATAATGTACAAATGTATGAAATGATGTAAGTAGGTAAATGACTATACTCTATATATTGTTTCACTGCAATATAAAGACAGTTTTTTTCCTTGTTATTCTTTTTATTTGAGTGCACTGACTCTTTAAACAAAAGTGTTTTAACTGCCTACACCTTTTTTGCTACAAACACCTGAAAATACTTCAAACCGTTTTGTAACTGCACCTCAGACTTCATTTCTAATTTCCTGATGTTTTGTTTAGCTGCTGCATAGAGCAAACACATCTCACACTGCTTGTTGTTATTATCACCCTCTTCTCTCCTCCTTAATAAATCCCTTTTACTCTCTTAATCAAATGTTTTTTTCTTTTTCTTTCTGTAACTTAATTGCTTGAACGTGCCAAAAGATATTTGGACGCGTTGCCTGTGTCGCTCCCTGCGTTACTATTCCTGCTGCCTGCTCGGCTCAATCTCACTGGGTGGTCCAAAGTCTTAATTTATTAAAATCAACATTTAAAAAACCATTCAACAACGTGCATCCTCCGCTCTCCATCTCTAGTCGCGTTTATATATGAGTGTGTGTTTTTATAAATCACGTAGATCACAGCGTCTCTGCGGTGACATTAATTCATGATAGCCCACCAGCTGTCGGGGAATTTTTTCACACCTCACCCAGAATCAGCGAAGGCCAGAGGTGTGTTGCTGTAGAAACATCGATTCCAGCGAGTGAAATAAGGATGATTTTTTTTGACACCCTACTTGGCACAAAAAGTTGAAAAAGTCGGATTCATTATCAGCGTGTAATTTCCTCCCGGCAATAATGTTTTCTTTAATTTGTTTTGGAGGCTTCCTGCGTCACATGTGTTATGTGTAATTTGTTTTAGACCTCCACAACTAAACAGAAATTCATCTTCTACAGAAAAAGACTAGTTAACTGTGGTCTGGTTTGTTTTCTTAAACAGAGGGTTTATATTCAGAGTTGAGTGCTTTCAATTAAAACCACAGGAGCTGCTGATGCTCTCGTAAAAGCAATAATGTCCTTGAGCCGCAGGGTTATGGTGCAATATTCTCACTAGGAGCTATCTGCTATTTGACATGAGGCCTAACAACACCCATGACAATACTACACGATAACCTAATGCCTCTGAGCCGCTAATGCTCTAAACCTGTCGTGTGTGTGTGTGTGCGTGCGTGCGTGTGTGTGTGTGTGTGTGTGTGTGCGTGCGTGCGTGTATGTGTGTGTGAGAGAGAGTAAGAGAGTGTGTGGCTAAGTCGTCAACAACATGGCTCCTCACTCCATAAATTAGCGCTGATGAGGACACTTGGTGCATGTGTGTGCGTTCGTGCATGTTTGTGTGTGTGTGTGTGTGTGTGTGTGAATAAGTGACTGTACATGCACAAGTGTGTGTGTGTGTGTGTGTGTGTGTGTGTGTGTGTGTGTGTGTGTGTGTGTGTGTGTGTGTGTGTGTGTGTGTGTGTGTGAATAAGTGACTGTACATGCACAAGTGTGTGTGTGTGTGTGTGTGTGTGTGTGTGTGTGTGTGTGTGTGTTGTTCAACAGTATCGGCCAGTCCGTCTGGGCTCGAGCGGTTATGCATGTATGCGTGTGCAAGCATGCTTTCTCCTGGTGTTCAGTGATTGTGACTTACATGGCATGAATGTGTGTGTGTGTGTGTGTGTGTGTGTGTGTGTGTGTGTGTGTGTGTGTGTGTGTGTGTGTGTGTGTGTGTGTGTGTGTGCGTGTTCAGTAGTTGTGAGTACATGGTGTGCTTCATTGATGTGTGAAACATCAGCTATGACTGTGGAGCCATCTGCTCCAAAGGGACAGATAGAGTGCAAGCGTGTGTGTGTGTGTGTGTGTGTGTGTGTGTGTGTGTGTGTGTGTGTGTGTGTGTGCGTGCAACACAAACATTTTCTTCTCCATGCATGAGTGTGTTTTCAGTGTGTGTGTGTGCGTGTGTGGATTTCTGACACAGTCTGACTACTTGGCTGAACCAACAAGTTGTGGTTTTTTTTGAGCATGTGGGACATCAGGAAGTTTCAAAGCTTAAAAAATCTGCATACTGAATACTTTCAAACTGTTTCTGTCGACACGTTAACATTTACGTCAGCCGCCTTTTTCTTTTTCATGAATCGTTCGGTTTTCTTTGATCCTATTTCAGTTCCAGATTCATTCAACACACATATTTCAGATAGATGATGAATGAGTTTAAACTAAATACGTAATTTGTAACTGCCATCTACAATGAAACAAGTGTTTTTTGATCTCTAAATGTGAATGAAATGACACTAAAAGCTGTTAAACTTAAATGATGAGCTTCTCAAGGTCAAAGGAGACAGGTGATGTCACTTTAACCATAATGTTGAAAACATTTTTGTCCTAGAAGAAAGTAATTTTGAGTGTCTTATGAAGTTTTATGGTTTCTATTATTAAAACAAATGCTGATTTTCTTATGATGCGAGGGAAATAATAATTAAAGCAACGGTTTTATCAGAAATTGATTGTGGTGATATTAATATTATATCCAAGGTCATCCCGATTTGTCTTTGATTCAGGCTATTGCAGTTCTTACGAGAAATTTGTTTTGTCTTATACAAACACAGAATGGAGCATTTTTCTGTTTAAGGCCATAATACATGAACAGCCTTCAGTAGCTGAAACCTCCGAGCAATGCGGACAAATTATTTACGTCATTCCTCGAACCCTGCTCCATCTTTAGTGAAAGTGCTTTTTAAGTTTTTGGACCTTCACCTTGATTTGAGCTACAGAGTAATTTTAAACTGGATTATTTTATAAGCATGAAATACTTTTTAAGCAGGCTTTAAGGATTATTTGAACCCTGAATACGATCTTGTTAGTGAACGACACTGTTATTTCTTCAGGCTACCTACCAAAATGAAAACCAATACAAATCAAATTTGTATCTAATCCACGTAATCATTAACCAGGAAATATAAAGACCAATAAAAACCACAAACGGCTGGTTGGCAGAAAGGGAGGCGAATGGGTCAAATCAAGATGTTTTTGCATTGTAACATCTGGAAAAGAAGTGTGGGTTAAAATGTCAAGTGAAAGAAATTTGTTGTCACCCGGCTGAGATTAAGGAACAAGCGTGTTTACGCTAAAAAAAACAATGACATGTTTCCTGGGAACTGAAAATGAACAGTGGTCTACCGCTTTAACGTTTTATGTTTTGTTGACCCATCCAAAGATTTTAATACCCACTTAAAGTTTACTGTAATATTTGGCAAAACTGTCCTAATAGCCAGTCAGCTATATGTAGGTGAAGTGCTCTGAGAATATCTGGTCTACCGCTTTAACGTTTTATGTTTTGTTGACCCATCCAAAGATTTTAATACCCACTTAATAAAAACTTGATTTTAGAGCAAAGTGGGCAGATTATGAACAACAGAGAATCCTAGTGAAATGAGTAGAAGTTGAGGATTTGTAAAGACTGATTTAATCTGCGTACACAGGAGAAGAGGAGTACAGTATTCTTTAAAAAGGATTTCACTTTCATCCCACATTCATGCCGCGTTTGCATAAAAAATATGCCCAGAAGATGCAGAACGAGTTATGTGATCACGTATTGATATGCAAAAAAAGAAAAGGTTTTGTACTGGCCAGCCTATTTTCTACACTTTAAAAGCCACTGATGGATTCACTCTCTCTACTTATAGGCCTACAGCTCAATAACTGCACTATTGAAATTGTTCTTTCCAACTAAAAATAAACCAATATTGTCCACGGAAAGTACAAAAAAGTACAGGCACATAAAACAGGCGTGGGGCAGCACACAACACAAGCAGCAAGACCCCATAACCTGAATACATTAACATCCTTACATATATCTCTTTACAATTAACTCAAAATGAGGATTATGCAAAGGAATAAACATAAAAAAACATGGCTCCCACATGTTTTATGTAAACTAGAAGTCCAAAACAAACTTTTAAACCAAGGCAAATTTACATTTTTCTAATAGACATCTAGATCTTCACACTTGAAAATCACCATAAAGACTTAATGAGCTGCTCTGTGCTAGTTAGACGTTTGGAAAATAAAAAACATGTTTTCTTTGCAAAATCCACAAGCTTCTGCTCCATTAAATCTTCATGGATCTTCATTTATCTCCATAAAATCCAGATGCTACGCCTGAAACCAGAGACTCTGCATACGTATAGACAAGCATATACAAGCAAACTGCTAAGACTCATCACATACTATGGTGTAACAGAATAATCACTGTTTTATCTTTGGTAAAGCATTGACAGTCATTTTTTTATTTGACTACCCAGTCAAATCAAGTTTATTCCCATAGCCCGATATCATAAACTTTGAATTTCTCTCATGGGGCTTTATAATCCGTCCTTAGACCCACGATTCAGATCAGGAAAAACTTCCTCTCAAGACAGATGTGCGATGGATGTTGAGTCTACACAATAGACCAACACAATAAAATTACAATATAGAGTATATATATATATATATAACAGTATATATTATTTAACAGAGAGTACAGGCAGAAAACTCAAAGAACTGATGGCTGCAAAGATAACAAAAATGGCAATTTATTCATCTTGTATCGTGCCTAACTTTATTTGATCTTAAAATACCGGGTATTGTTTTCTGCAGATGCTTTGGTTCAAAATGAGACCAAACATTTCTATGGATGTTGGTTTATTTAACAAGACAAGGTGAGGTTTGTTTTTAGCCTCTAGTCAATTGAAGTAAATTACATTTGATGCTTAATCAGTTGTTGATCACTCGCGACACATCCCGGTCGGTTAAGAGTAGTGAGGTGTTAGCTGTCAATAAAAAAAACAGGTCTTTCCAAAAATGTGACTCATAGAAATGCAAGAGGTCCTTTGAGCATACAGTCAGAAAGATGAGCCCAGAAAATATCAGGCTCATGGGTCTAGTAGTATGTGAGATTAGCCGTGGACTGACGGAAAGATACACCCACGAATGCATGATTTCCCCGATGGGAGCGCCACAAGGACATAACAAGAATAAAAACAAGAATTAAAAAAAAAAGGTAGAAAATAAGATGGAAGCTTGTATCTTCTTCTTTTATCTATATAAGATAAAATAAGCTGAATATCCAGTGTTAAAATAAAATATTAAGTTGTTGAATAAGTACTCAAGCAATTGTTTATCACTCGCAGCATCTCCTTGCCGGCTAACAGGAATTAGCAGTCAATAAAACAGTCAATAAAACAGTTATTTTCAAAAATGTGACTCACCATAACTAAGAGAGGTCCTTGAGCATACAGTCAGAAATGAATACAGAAAATATCAGGCTTATGGGTCCAGTAGTATGTGAGATTAGCCGTGGACAGATGTAAAGATAGACACACGAACGCATGATCTCCATGCAGGAGGCACCCATGAGAAAATTACAATAATAAATAAAACCAACAAACAAACAAACAAACAGGTAGAAAATAGGTTGAAAGGAGTGATAAAAGAAGCTGAAGTATCCAGGCATAAAATAAAATAGTCAGTTGTTGAAGAAGTACTAATGCAATTTTTTATCACTCACAGCACTTGCTGGCCGGCTAACAGGAATCAGCAGTCAATAAAACAGTCAATAAAACTGTTCTTTTTTTTAAACGTGACTCACAATAACTACGAGAGGTCTTTGACCATACAGTCAGAAATGAGCACAAAGAATAAATAAAACCAACAAAGAAACAGGTAGAAAATAGTGATAAAAAAGCTAAAATATCCAGTGCTAAAAATAAAATAGTCTATAAAAACATAACCAATGTACCCATAAGAAGAATAATGCTCCTTATTATTCCGTGAGGATGGAGCAGTGCTGTTAATCTGCTGAGAAATGAGGATAAGGTAAATGTTAATCCATTTAAAAGACCTTTATGAATATATGCTTCTCGGAAAAGAATCAATAAAAACATTTATGTGAAAACTCATTGAGACACAGGAGCTGGTGGAGCAGATGTAAGCTAAGAGAGGAGGAGGAGGCGGGACTCCGTCTGTGTGTTGGTGGTGGTCAGCCACAATATGTTGACCTATACTGCTGTCTGGAAAAAGAAACCTTTTAGCGCTTTCACACAGAGAAAGAACTCTGAAAGGGTTAATGTCACACAGGTTAGTGATGCCTCGCAGATTGATGAATGGAAACTCTGATTTTCATGAACACAGCGCTGGAGCCTTTATACCCAAATAAGCTTTGTTCTGACTCTCTCATGACTCGTGAAGTAGAAAATGTTCTCTTGTTCTCATGAAATCCCCCCCCCCGGGTCACATTTACAATGATGTCATGCTCGGTGGAGCAGCTCCAGCTTTTTATTTATTTAATTATTTTAACATGCTGACGACCTCACAGGTTCTCGAGCTTCACCGTGCTTCTCTTTCTCCACAAACAAAATAAAAATGAATTGTCGTGGCCCTTTAAGAGGAACAACACCCCGAGAGATGAATCTCTCATCCGAAGATGTTCTTAATGAGTTGTGGAGTGCCGAATGTTAAAGTATGTATTTATGTAGCACGGTCGCTACTCGATTACCATGGAAACTGAGGTAGCATGTTGGAGGTGAGTGGGCGTCGACGCGACTTGGATGAACCCTGCGAATGTGGTGGGAGGGACGGAGAGAGAGAGAGAGAGAGAGAGAGATTTAAAGAGTCAGGAAGGGAGAAAGTGACAGAAACAGATGGAGAAAAGTAAACACAAGAAACACTTTGATGAAGTTAGTTTGCTCCTGTCTTTTACCTTTCTTTACTTTTCTCTTTTCATCTGCAATCATCTTCTCTGAAAAAAAGACATTTGCAACTTTACACATGTTTTCTTCTTCTCTCAATCTTATTTTCCTCAGATTCTTTCACGTTTTAAAGGTTCATATGTTTTGTAATACTGCAACATGTCATGCTTTTAACACACATACATTTTCTCGTACTGTATGTCTAAATATACCTGCATTTAGACATAATTTGTTTATAAGGATCAGTTGTGTACAGATGTTGTCGCCTGGTTTTAGCTCCCGTCTCTTTCAGACACCTTTCTGAAGAAGCTCAGTCTGCTCTGATTGGTGGGCGTCTTCCTGTCAACCTCACAAAGTCCCATCGGCTCGTTTTAAAAGCACAGTTTCTGAATATAGGCTGTTTGTTTGATACTTTCACTGTATGAAGACATGGAAATCTCACTTTCTATAATATGGGACATTTAACAAGACATTTCTGCTCAACAAGTCCTCCAAATGAAAGGTCTAAATGGGTTTTTCGTCAGCAGAACGACGTCATTTGTCAGTGCTCTCTAAAACCTGTGAACCTCATAACCCTTTTTTATAATGTGACAAATGTGGTTAAGATTTGGTTTAGGCAGAAGGAAAGATCGTAGTTTGAGTTGAAATTAGTACTTTGTTAAAGTTAGAGGACCTTCATCGCAATCGTTACAATAAACAAACATGTTCAAGAACATTTCGTATCGAACCGCCAGAAAGAAAATTTTGCTGTACATTCCTGCAAACCACAAGATATGTTTGATGTCTACGTTTCTGAATCAAAAATATGTTTCATGAATAAGTTTCATGCTTGCAGAAAGGCATAATGCCAGTGGTTAACGTCATTAAACGATTGGTTAGGTTAAGACAACAAAACTTCTTTGTTAAGGTTGGTATAAGATCATGGATTGTGTTAAAACAATAACGTAATGTGAGAACCTAAACTAGCGTTAATAATAAACAACAGCCTTTAGCAGACTTTCTTATGTAACGTTACTTAACAAGCGTAAAGTCAATGTTTAGGTTTGGTTTGACGCGGGACACGAACATCTGTCTCCTGTAGGAAAGACCGGTTTCTGTTTGTGGATTTTTGCTTGTCTTTATACTTCCTGGTTCATGATTACGTGGATTTAAAACAATTTCATTTCATGGGATGATCTACAAGTTACAGCGCTTTCATTTCGCAGAATTTATTCCGACGTTTCCATAACATGTGAAAAGGCTCCAGACAGAAATGTTCCTGAATGAAGAGCATGTTTGAATAGTTAAGAAAGTCCATCCCAGTTATTGACATGGAACTCTGTGTGAAAAGTGGCTTAACAAACAAGTGGTGAAGGTTTGGCAATGATCGCAGTCATGCTGAAAAAATAAATTCAGTGTTGTCAGTTTTTTTTAAGGGGAAATGAATGAACAGCAGTCTCCTGTGTTTTAAGACTCATCCATCCATTTCTTCTCACTTTTCCTCCCTCCATCGTCTGTCTGTTCTTTTCCCCATCTACTTCTTTCAACAAGACTTCTACGGTTGTGCTTCATTTCCTTATTTTTCTACCTTTTTTTACTTCTCCTTTCCTTCTCCTCGTTCCTCTCAAAAGCTCATTACTTTTTCTTCTCCTGTTTCCTCACCTCTCCTCTACTTCCTTCACTTACTTTCTTTTTATTCTCTCCACGTTTCATCCTCCTTCATTCCTCTCCTCCTCTTCCTTCATCTGGATGTATCCTTTGCCATTTTCTCCTACCTCCATTACATCTCTCCTCCAGTTTCTTCTTTTCCTCTCTCGTTCCTCCCCACCTTCTCCCTTTCAACTCACCTTTCCATTCTTCCATCACTTCTCTCCTCCACCTTTTTTGCCAATTTATTCACCCCCGCTGCTCCTCATTTCCTCTTTCTCCTGTTTTCTGTTTCCTTTCTTTTGACCCCTCTATTCCTTGTTTCAACATGCCCTTTGCCACATTCCTAGCTACTCATCCATTCCTCTTATTTCTCTCTTACTTCTTATTCTGTACTTTATCTCCTCTCCTCCTTCCTTTACCTTTCTGTATTTCGTCTTTATTACTCCTCTCCTTATTTCATGGAGACACTGGGAACCTTGTTGTCGACACATTTCTTCCTCCTTCCATCACTCCTCTGCTCTCCTCCCCTCTCCTTTCATCAATATTTGTTGCTCCTCTTATCTGCTCTTCTCTCCTCCTCTTTGTTTGTTACCTTTGTCTCCTCTCCTTGTTTTAAAAAGCTTTTTGCTACCTTGCTTTCATGTCCTTTCTTCTTCATTTATCTCGTGTTGTCTTCGTCTTTATTTATCCTTTGCTCTTCTCTTCTCTACTCTTTTATTCTTTTGTCAACTTCCTATCTTACATTCCCTTTGCTCCTGATTAGTAATGTTGTTTTTCCTCCTTCCATCACTCCTCCCCTCTCCTTTCATCAATTTGTTGCTCCTCTTATCTGTCTTCTCTCCTCCCCTCTCCTTTCTTTGTTTTAAAAAGACCCTCCCCCCTCTCTTCATTTATCTCTCTCTCCAACTGTCACCTTACCTCCTACTTCTATTTCCTTGTTTCACCCTCTAATCTTCCTCTCCTCCTGCTCCCGTTTCCTCAGCTTTCCTCACCTCCTCTCCTCTCTTCATTCTCAGTTTAGTGAGCAGTAAAAAACACAACGATAAAATAATAATAAAAACAACAACTGTCCCGTGATTATAAAACCATCTCCATCTGGATCTCTCACACCCTCCGTTGACACAAACACACACTGAGCTGAATAGGAAGTCAAACAGAAGGCCAATAAGACACGCTCGACTGGAGGCGATTCTGCAGTGTGTGTGTGTGTGTGTGTGTGTGTGTGTGTGTGTGTGTGTGTGTGTGTGTGTGTGTGTGTGTGTGTGTGTGTGTGTGTGAAGGAGATAGATAGAGAGATAAAGCGAGACTGTGTTTGTGAACAGGGAGAGGATTCACTCCTGTCATTGTGTGAACCTGGTGTCCTCACAGCCACAGGAAAAAGAGATCAATCCTTCAACATTTTTGTCGCCACTCGATGAAACATTTCTGACTGCAGACAGCTGGAGGTCGGCGACCAGCATCCGGTCTGACGAATAATTTCCGTGACGCCGAAACATGAGTTTAAACTTAGACTAGTTGATAAAAGTAAAAGTCACAATTGAGCAAAAGTTAAACTATAAGGTTCAGTATTTCCATTGGAAATTGTGAATTACAGTTTGCAATTAGCAAATCGCATTTTAAATGGAGCTGAAATCAATAAGTCCCCAGTGTCCGCTCCGGTTGCTTGGTTACGAATGCACCTCATAAACCCGGTGTGTGGTGTAATATGTGACCAGTGGGGACTGTGGTCTTAGAGGAGTAATGGTTTTATTATGTTATCGTGCAAGTTTGATTCAGTGAGCTAGCCTGCATTAGCACTCTTCGCTGATTCCTAGCACACTAGGTCGCTTGCTTTCGTATGCAGCATACGTGCTCGCCGCCTAGCTAGCTAGTAAGCTAGTTTAATTGGGCTGCAACAGCTGAGACAGAATAACTGTCAATATGTAATTTAAATGAGTACAAAAATAATATGTTTATTTTGACATTGTGGTGAAATTGTGGAATTACAACTTCCTGGTCCGTCACGTGATGCCATTGGGCCCCAAAATGACTTTTTTCCCCATAGACTTACACTGGCAAAGAGACTTCTATAAATCAAAGGATTGTTTTCTGTGAGGTAAATCAAAATTTGTAAAATGCACCAATAGCTGAAAGCAGAGTTATTTGCCTTCCTCTGTCATGTGAATTACTCTGAGAACGAAATACTGGGAGGCGGAGCTAAAGAAAATGCAATTGGGCCGCTTGGATCACTTGTCCCTTTGTAGTAAAATAAAATGAGTAGAAACAGATAATCAAGCTTAAACGACTGAAACTGTAACTGAACAAATTAATTAAATCATATTCAACTGACAGACTTTTTTCAGTAGCTTGTTGACAAAATCCAGTTTGAGTCATCTGATGTTTTTGGCTGTCACCTCCTTGAACATCATGGGGAAGTCTTTTACATTTAGGTTTATGAATTTATTAATAGAAACCTCTATTTGTGTGTGTGGGTGTGTGTGTGCTTGATGAAGTTTAAAGAGCATTGGTGCAAAACCTGATGGGCAAAAGGGACACATCTGGTCATAACAGCCCGAGGGACACGCAACACATTTGTTCATTCATACTTGTACGGACTCCAACTGTCAAGCTGTAGTGATAAACCCAAGTCCTCCTCACCATTTACCCAGAATGCAATTCTTTAACTTTACCCCAAACACCAAGTCTAAACCGTCTATTGAAGCAGTGAGGACGAGACAAAATTACTTTACTCTAAAGGTCTAAAGCAAAGGAAATAAAGATGGAAGAGCACCAGGATTCTGTAGATCTGTATCTTTATACATTTCTTTTTTACATCTGGAATTTATGTGTGTTCTTGTCATCTAATAGTATTATGATCGTATCTTAAATCAGGCCGGTGGAGCTGCAGGACAACAAACGTGAGGTCTGTAGACACGATGCTGCTTCGTGCCCTCCTTATCTCTTTTCCTTTAATATAGAAATGCTCTGTTTGCATAATAAAAAGTACTTTCATTAAAATATTAATACCGTGTCTTATATCATCTTGCCATATGATCATTTATTTGCAGAATTTAAGAAATTGCACACCAAAGTAAAGCATCATAGTGTTGTTCAAACGCATTTACGTCTATTCATGTGACATATCTGTTTTAACAGACTTTTTTGCAGCCTTAGCAAGACGGTGTATAACCTGATAAACAGTCTAAACTTTTGTTTAGTTTAATGTAAAGAAACTCTGATTTACTTGAAGGTTGTCATGCAGCATGTGAATAATAAAGTATATTTCACATAAAAAGTAGACACATTTAGTCAAATATAGCATTTCACATGTCAATTTTTTTTTTGGTAAGCTGATTAGTTTAATTAAATTCATTACATTGTTTTTTACCTGTACCAGTTTCAGCTACTAGCCAATATCGGGTTGCAGCTCACGATTATTGCCATTGTCAAATCTGTTAATATTTATATTTATTTTCCATGAATAGATAGTTGTTTTGGTAAATAAAATGTCAGAAGAAAGGTCAAAAATATCGGTCAGTTTTATCTGAAAGCCGCAAGATGACATCTTAAAATGTCTTGTTGTGTTCACAACGCAAAGAAATTCTGTTTATTATCATAGACGAGTAAATAAATCGGATTAACAGATTAAGGAAGAGAAAATTTGAGAAATTTGCCTTTTTTTTAAATAAAGAATTCAAACAGTTGGCATTAATTTAACAGTAGACATCTTTTTCATAAATCTATGCAGCTCTACAAATTTCAATCTGCAGTGTCTGGGCTCAAAGACCCAAACTTGACCCAAACAATAATAAAGAAAAGTTAAATAATTATAAAACAATCAGAAATGAATGAGCATCAATATTGACCTTTCCTCCGTGACCATAAAGGACACGACCCCGTCTGAGATCTCCTCCCTCCGTTATCTCCGTTCCTCTGTTGTCAGCTGATGTCCTGTACAAGTCCTCCGAGCGGAGCGTGAACCGCGTAAACACAGATGACACATAGATGCCCTTGCTCCGAGGCACGTCGGCAGTGTCGGGCGCTTGTTGATACCTGAGATAAAAAAAAAGAACGGGTCATTTTCCGTCTCCCGATCGGTGGCCTTTTTTCTTCTAAGAGGGAAAAGAAAGATCGGTCCGATATTTTGGCACTCAGGCTCTGCTCTAATGACACGGCAGACGAACAGATAGCATTGATCAGAGTGACCCCTCTTTCTAAATCAATAGAGATGATCCCATCTAGATAACGTTACACACAATCAATAAAGCTCTCTGTGTTTGTGTGTGTGTGTGTGTGTGTGTGTGAGTGTCTGCACTCGTTCCTGATGACCTGACCTGTGTCTTGGTGAGGCTACCTGTGTGTGTGTTTGAGACTTAATATAGTTTTGAGAGTGGGATTGTCTGTGTGTATGCGTGCATGTGTAAGTGTGTGTGTTAAGTGTGTGTGTGTGTGTGGGGGGGGTTGAAGTGGGGCAGCTTAAGGTCAGCCAAGGTGAGATGTAATGGGACTCTGAGCAGATCCAATCTGGGACCACTTGTGGCAAAATGAATTGGCCTCACACACACAGGAAGTCTATCCCTGAGTGTGTATTTGTGTGTGTGTGTGTGTGTGTGTGTGTGTGTGTGTGTGTGTGTGTGTGTGTGTGTGTGTGTGTGTGTGTGTGTGTGAGTGTGTGTGTGTGTGTGTGTGTTTTGTGAGTGTACGCCCAGCTGTCTATGTGTTTCTCAGAGTGTGTTTGTATATATATGTGTAAAGGCCATGCGTGCTGTGGAAAACTAATCTAATTTTGACAGGTTCACACAGACAAAAGGCCACATTTATTAAAGAAAAAATAAGAAAATCACGAAGCACCACATTGGCTTTGGAGCTGCGAGTGTGTGAGTGTGTGTGTGTGTGTGTGTGTGTGTGTGTGTGTGTGTGTGTGTGTGTGTGTGTGTGTGTGTGTGTGTGGTAGCGGCTCGCCGGCGGAACTCATCGAATGTTTCACACACCAGCCGCCACTTTGAGACCGGAGTGTAAAATGCCACATGATTGCGTTTCGTTTGCAAAACCATCTCCATTTTTTCCTGCCGTCTGGTTTCCACGCCTCGCGTTCGACTCTGCATATCAGATGCCGTCTTTATAAAACCTCAAACTCACTCAGCCGCCTTTGTTTTGCTCCTCACAACCGCAGAACCGTCGACCGCCTTTGTCACTGATATTCCCAGCTTCCCTAAACCTAAATAAACATGGTTTGCAGGTCAAACGATGTCTAGACATCAAGGTTAAAACGGAGCTATATTTGGTTAAAAAGTGAGGAGAGCTGATGTTGTTTTTTTCTGTGTCTTTTGACCTGCAAATTGTCCACAGTTGTCTCTTTAATCACCGGTGCGTCTTTGCAGAAATGAGTGCAAACAAGTGAATAATAAGAATTGAGGCATTTGTATGCAACAAGCAGTCGGACTGTCTACCTTTTCAGGTCAGTTTGACTTCTTGGTCAACCCTCCTCGGTTCAGTCACAGGAACAAACAAACACATTCGTGCTTAATGAACAATTTCAAGTTTTCCTTTTCACCTGACCTTGACTTGACACGGTAAATGCTGCAGGTTTGAGCCAAACTATGAGCTTCCTGTTGTGAGAGGTGATATTATATTCAAACAGATTTGGTAATCCAGCAAAGATCTTTCTTTTCAGTATTTAGTAAGTTTCCAATTTTTTCTGACATCTTTGGGACATTTTTCACTTATTCTTCACACTTTGTTTCTAACAGTTTTATCCGTTAGATTTACACTTTTCAAAGTTTTTTTAAATACAATTGTTCACATATATTTCATTTTTCGGACATTCACCAGTTTCACAATGGACTAACAGCTGTAGTCAGTTTGGATCCACAGCTGTTACAATACAAGTCCCCTTCTCCTGCTTTTTATGTGTATTGTTCAGTATCAGCATCACCAGACTCCAGGATTATTATATTTCAGAGTAAATCATCATACACATAAATCCAGACTGCTGCAAACCCGGAGTTTATTATTCTGTGCCAAAGATATGATAATGCATTCATGGGTTCACAGTTGACAGAAATAGGCTCCAACAACAACAGGACAGCATCTATCACACAATCTACAACACACACTGCACATCACAGCGTGTGAGCAGATGTGTTTCAGGTTGGCCTCCAGCATTCTTGTATCATAAACTACACCAAAGTAAAAACTGTTTCCACAAACCAACAATGGTTCAAATCGACGACTGTGATTGGATTTCTATGGCAGATCCAGGGTCAGTTTTTCCATAACACATTACTGACACACTGTTGTTAAAATGCAATAAATATTCAGGTTGAATATTCCATATCAGCTCCTTACGATTTCACGTTTAACGTTGAACAACTGAAACAAAACTGAAAATATCTCAGATTTGAGGTTTGTTGATCGTAAATTATAAAAAAAAGAGCTCAATTATGGTACAAATACAATAATCATTGTACAACTATTAATTATTGTAGTTTTTCACCATGTCTGTGTCTCCTATATTGTTCAAAATGCTTTCAAAAGTAGCACATTTATTGTCAAAAAGCAATACAGAATATATAAATGAACAATGGAGAAGTTGAATATTCTGCAGGAGTGTTGTGAGGTTTCTATGGACGCTTTGTTGCTAGTTCTTGGTTGCCTTTAAAATCCTGTTATGAATCCAAGCTGACATGAAACTAGAAACTGAATTTCAATCATTTATATTTGATCGCTCAACTTGAATAAATGCATTAAAGAACTGAATTTGAATTTTAAATTTGAATTTATTACTTTGAAACGGAATTTTAATAAACTTGAAACGGAAACTGTAATTGATCCTAACTGATTTATTCAACTCTCTATATTCTTCCACATTCAGTGCTCACAACTCAAATTCAGTTTACTGAGACAAACAATCCGGTCGATGAGGAAGATTCAAAGAACTCCAATAATCTGTCTATTGGATTAAATCCAAAGTGGCAGAAATGAACCCCAGGATTTAATCTAATAAACAAACTATCAGAACGTACACCAACCAAAGTTCAATTCAACTTTTGTCATCATATCTTGCCAGGATGCATTAACTGTGAAGTCTGTACGCTCTGAGATCGGATCTCGCTCACATTGGGATTCGATCATCGAGATTACATGCTGAAGTGGCCTGACTCGCATTGAGTTCAGATCTCAGTGAGGTTTGGACAACATGTGGACACAACCTGTATAATTTATCAAACATAGGTCTCCATCGTCTTCCTTCCACATGGGAGTTTGTTTCTAGAGTGAGAGCAAAGGGCAGTCTAAGTCCTGTTAACTAACTGTTGATTAAAACACAACATTTCCTGATTTTGCTGCTTCAAAGTAAAAGCTTTTTAAATAACTAATAATAATAAAGAATAAGCTGAGCTTTGTTAACGGCTATTCTTGCAGAGAAGAAGAGAAAGCAGCAAAAATAACAGAAAGGCCTTTTATTGTGAAGAACTTAAATGTGTTTATCCACCGTTTTAGAACCACTTCTTTGACCTCAAAATACATCCGATCACTACCCGATCAGGCAGATGGCATTGGAGCATCGAGTGTGGACACAGATATACAGACACAGCAGACAAAGTGTAATCATGGCCAATGTAAACTGAATTTGTATCGTGAGCAATGAATGTGGAAGTAAAAAGAGAGTTGAATTGTCAGTGATGATCAAATTTTCAAAAATCACATTCAGTTTTGAAGTTTACTGGATTTGAAATGAGTTTTTTTAATGCAATTGTTAAAGTTCAAATATGAAACAATTCAAATTCAGTTTCTAGTGACTCACTTCTGCCAATAGGCGAGCTGCAAACTTTTTAGTGTTTGACATTCAAAAGGTACAGCAGAGTATTCATTGTCTCGACCCTCACCTCAAAACACCTCGTGGTCAACTGAACCAATCACAGATCACGGTGACATTTCATCAATACTTCCTCAGACGTCTTTGTCACTCTTCTTTAACATCACCTGTCTCCAATTTTTGACTGTCAACCTCTATTTCCGGCTTCCACTCGGTTTGCCTCGTTCCTCACCACTCGGCCCCATGCAGCGTCGAATGTAAATAAACCGAGAAGCCACACACACACACACACACACACACACACACACACACACACACACACAGATTTGTATGCGGCGGCGGGTTCGACTGTGTTTCTATTTCTGGCCCAGGTTCGACTTCTTCGTAAGTCGACTGCGCCCGCCGCCTTTTGGAGCGTTTCTTGGTTGTAAAATAAAGGCTGCGGATACATGTACTTCTCCACAAAGATTTGTTAGCTCCCTCTATTACAAGATGTGCGTCTGTGTGTGTGTGTGTGTGTGTGTGTGTGTGTGTGTGTGTGTGTGTGTGTGTGTGTGTGTGTGTGTGTGTGTGTGTGTGGAGAGGGAGACAGAGATAACATTGTTCTCCCAGAAATCTATCAGCGCCAACAGGATTGCTTCCCCCCAAACCCCTCCGCCTCGCTTTTTCTTGTGTTTCATTCCTGTTTCCATCTCCCCCGCCTCGTCTCTCTCTCTCTATCCACTGCCCCCCCCCTCCTCTCCCCCTTTTTCTCTCTCTCTCCAGCTCCAACTCCCCTCTTTCCATTACTCTTTCTTCTCCGACTCTCCCCCAAACAGAGCACCAGTTGCACTTTATAACATCTAGTTTAGCAGCTGCACACCAAACAATGGAGAGCTGGAGCTAACTTGTGTGTGTGTGTGTGTGTGTGTGTGTGTGTGTGTGTGTGTGTGTGTGTGTGTGTGTGTGTGTGTGTGTGTGTGTGTGTGTGTGTGTGTGTGTGTGTGTGTGTGTGTGTGTGTGTGTGTGTGTGCATCGGCATGTCTTGCGAAAGCCATCTTCTCTAAATGATGCCCTGCCTCCTCTACCCCTGACAGAGAGAGAGATAGATATGAAGACGGCGGAGAAATGGGAGTAGAGAGGGAGGGCGGAGAGGCGTGAGACGGATGAGAAGAAGAAGAAGGGAGAGAGAGAGAGAAAGGGGGAGAGAGAGACAGAGTGTGAGACAACGGAGGAAGATAGGGGAGAAATGAGTGATAGAGGGCGAGAGAGAATAAAAAGAGATGTATAGGGATTAGGTGAAAGGGGGAGAAAATTAGTTATGGCCTGGTGCAGTCGGGAGACAAGAGGGATGGAGGTCGGGCAACAAGGTTGTACTTTGCATCTGTCAGTTCAACTCGGTTGTACTGTGTGATTTCCTCATGCTGGGGGCAACGTCATGTAAAGTGCAACATATTATAGGACATGTAAGAAGCCGCGGGGGATTTGATGTATAAGCAAATAAACTAAATGTGCTGCTGATGAAACACCTGCAGCACAAAGCTTCACTTCTATGTTAAAAAGGACTTTTAATACGATGATTAAAACCAACAATGTGTGAGTCCGTCTGACTTCTCAGGAATGTGTTCTGCTTATTGTAACCTCGCTTGGATGTTTGACCTTCATTGTGCACAATACATATATGTGTAGAGTTTGACAATAAAAAAGGTTTTTCGTGCGTTGCCATCTTGGCTTTTTGCAACCAGTGAGTGGAAGTGACCATATTTAGACGGCAGAGGAGTGACGTAAAGAAACCGTATACGTCTCTGGTAACGACCTATCAATCACCGTGTAGCCCCACCCTAAACCATACCCTGCTTTATGGTCTATTTGACTTTAAATGGAGCATAATTTACTAAGTGAACATCATGCTGTATTGAAGAAGACTTGAAACTAGAGATTGAGACCATAAACTCATGTTTACAATGTTTACTGAGGGAATAAATCAAGAGAGAAGTAGAGTCATTTTCTCAAAGACTTCTATACAACCAGAGGAGTCGCCCCCTGATGGACATTAGAGAGAATGCACTTCCGTATTGGCTTAACGGTGTCTTATTTGTACATATTTTATTTAGCTCTAACTCTAACTTTTTTATTTAACTGTTTTACCAAGATCAAATTATTGAGTGTATTATATAACTGTAGTTGTTGTGTATTCGTTTCTTCATCTTCTCTCCATTCTCATTTTGTTTCCATAGTGCCAATCATTTGTAAAGCACTTTGAATTGCATTTGATTTGTTACTTAACTCATTGATTGATTGATTGATAACTTAACCAATGGCTCACTCGTAAAAAGGGTGCAATAGATTTATTTGGAAATGTGGAGTGCCCTCTCATCTACTTGCCAAATGACCTCTTTTAGAGCCATTGGCAGCTGCACTGCTGGTTAGTTAGAGCACTTTGATAGATTTTTATCCCGGACTGCCTTCCACAAAGACCCTCCCTACTCTGCCTCTGATTAAGTAACACTTGCTGCCTTTGTCACAGAATTTATTTTATTGCTGATGAGCAAGATTGGTGGAAGGTTGGTAGGTTAACGACTTTATCTCAGCTGTGGATGTCTGCAGGCTTTCTTTTAAAATGTTGCTTTGCATGTTGCAGATATGGATGGATTAAACTTACAGATGTGTGGAAAATGTGAATATTGATAGGCATGTCATGATTAAGCTTAATGTTTATATGGCACACAAGACAATTAAAAAATGGCATTTTATATCAAAAAAGTTGCCGATCCCTGGACTGTACAAACAACACACACAGGTTGTTTCCACCAATGTTTTGGGTTGGTCTTTGACAGTCGGGAGGGAGCATAGATAGACTAATACATACATAATACACTAGACAACACACTGAACCAGAGTTCTGGAGGTAGACGACCCTGCAAATCCCCAGAGAATGCCAATTTTCGGGTTTTCTTGTGCCAAAACAAACATGGACGGAAACCAGCAGCTGGCATTGTTTATATGCAGTGCAACTCGCGCTGCAAAGACCAGAAAAAAGCATTAAAAACAAACGCAGAGTTCGGATGAGACTCTGGAAGGAGAGGCGTGGGCAACATGGGAATTGAATGAATCACCATTCTTCTTCTTTTGTTTGTTTGCCGGCATGTCTCCCTCGGGAGACAAGTGTGACGTCACTGGTCACAGAAGTCATCTGTATTAGGTGTGATATGAAATCGGAAACCTTCAGTTCACATTAACTGAGAAATACACTTGAGATTTGCATATTCATGTATTAATTTGTTTATTTTTAATGAGGGAGTCAAGGTAATTTTAAAGAATTTCTCATTAGGTCATTTTTTTGTGAATAAACAAACAAACGAGGAATCTAAGGCACAATTAATTATTTCAAGCAGAGTGTTTTAAATACATATCTGGAGGGGATTTTCAAAGCAGTATTTCTACATGTTGGGAAATAAACTAGTTCTTCCCAAGACAAAGATGAGAAGATCGATATTCCACGCTCATGTAGCTGGACCCTGGAGTTGATAATCAAGCTTAACATAAAGCCTGGAAGCAGTCTGGTTTTGGTCTTTAATGGGATTTGATGCTCATGAGAAAAGTACCGACTATCATCCACTTTATCATAACTGCATTAAACATGGTTGTAAAACAGGGTTTGTGTGTATTTGCTTGTCTGTGTATATAAATTAATAAATACATAAAGACATATATATAAATATATGTATTTATTTATTTCATGCCTAGGGAAGACAATTGAATGCACGTGTGTTTGTATGTAACTGTCGCTCAGCAAATGAGGGCAAATGGGGTTAATACATCTGAAGACCTAACAGCTAATGGGGCGAATACAGCAGGAAGAGATAACAGCTAATGGGGTTAATAGAGCTGAGGAAGCTAACGGCTATAACAGGGCCAATACAGCTGAGCTATACGCTAAATGGAGCTATTTTAGCTAACAGAGCTGAGAGCTATAAGGGCAAATACCACAGTAGAAGCCAACAGCTAGCGGGGCTTATACAGCTGTCAGAGCTAAGGCGGCTAATACAGCTGGGGAAGCTAACAGCTGACGAGGCTAATAGTGACAGTTTCTGTCCAGAGGAAGCATTAAACAGTCAACATGTGGTGTTACAAAGTGAACTGCAGTTAAGCTCCAAAGATCAAAATGAGAGCAGGTCTACTGAGTGCACATTTCGAGTTTCAGTGGGTTCGGATACAAAACTAAAACAAATTTATTATCAAATGTATTTAAATAGTTAAATAGTTTTTCTTTAAACCAACAAAATAACTGTGCATTAATTGTATTTAGGGAAACAGTGTTGATTGACAGTCCAGCCTGATGTGTAAATGCAAAACCGCACTACATTCTCTGCATTTCATTTATTATTCACTTCTCAAACACTTGAATATATGCTTTAAATTCTACAACCCGAGCGGGCTCGGCTGACAGTGATTGATCGGATTTACTGCTTTTTATTCTACTCTGAAACTCATTAACTAAATCTGTCTTTAAAAAAAAGCTTGTCTTGCCATTATGGGTTTAGGCTTTAAGTAATTACGTTGCAGGTATCGCTCGCAAGAAGTTAGTAAACCTTTCTAATTGCAGTATTGGATTGCTCACGCCTTGCTGCAAACCATTAACTAAATGTCTGAGGAGCCAGATATTCGCTGTGAGGTAGTTAATTAGAATGGAGCCATGCCCGCGGTTAAGACACCCCATAATATAGCTATAATGCTGGAGAGTTCTCGGCTGAACGACCTCTCTGACTGCAGGAGAGGCTTCCAGCTGCATTCTGTCGTTTCGGAGAATCTGGACGTCAGTGTGCTTTTCACAGTTTCATTCATCAGTCCTTTTTTTTCCTGGTGGATTTTTGTCACCTCCGTCTATTCTTCAGTCTCTCTCACTGTCTGTTCATTATTTACACACCTGCGTTTTCTCTCTTTTTTATCCCCCTTTCTTCCTCCATCCTCCTCTGTTTTCCCCTCCATGCTCCTCCTTTGACTCTCCATCTATTCATTCAGATCCCCTTCCATCTCAATGTTTCTTTCTCTTCCTCTCATTCCCTCTAGTTGCCTCTTAGAAAATACCTTGGCGGCACTTTTCTCTCTTTTTTCGAGAGGCAAGACAGAGATTGATTGAGTGAACAGCAATAAAGAGACAAGAGGCGAGGGAGTAAGAGTGAGAGGGGAGGATGGGGGGGGAGTGAAAGAGCAGGGAAAGAGGGAGAAAGAAAAGAGGAGAAGTGAAAAATCTCTGAGCCATAATCTTCACTCAGCCTGGAGAAGCTCTGCCAAGCTGACCACACGCACACACACACACACACACACACACACACACACACACACACACATGCACACGCACACACACGTTCTGTGTGGGGTAAGTTTAAGACAGAGTGGAAATCAATGCAACCACTACCACTATGCATGATAATGAGAAACACTGGGCCTCTCTGTCTATGTGTGTCCGTGTGTGTGCATGTGTGTGTGTGAGGCAGCATGACAGAGGATGTGTGTGCAAAGCATCTGTTTGTGAGTGTGTGGATGCGATTAGATATCTGCAGAGTGTGTGTTTGTGTGTGTGGTCTAATCCTAACTAAGCCTGTGGATGTGTGTCTGACTCTGATACAGAGTCAAAGGCTGATTGGTGTATCTGCTCCGACAATATGTGTGTGTGCGTGTGTGTGTGTGTGTATGTACTGTACGTGCACACGTCTATGTAAGTGTGTGTTTGTGTTAACGGCCTCGCTCAAGGTAAACTCCCTGAATGCAATGAGGGAGAGTTCAGGTTCAGCAATAAGTCACTTTATTAAAAGTGCCAGGAAAGGGCAGGGGTAGTAAGTGAAACTAAGCCTCTTCCTGGTCACGCCGTCTTTGCTCCGGCAGTTCAGGCGGATGTCGTCTGGAGGAAATAGAATCGGGTGGAGGGGGGAGGTGGGATGCAGCGGCGAGGTTAAAGACAGGGGTGTTGCAACTACAAGCACCGCTAACCTGTCCAGATCCGGCGTTTGAAGTGGCAATCCAAAATCATTATTCTCGGTCACGCTGCAGGTTTCGATAAATCCACACAACCACGGAGGAATCCTGACGTGTCGGGCAGTTCATCAGCAGCTCATTCCTCACATTAGAGGTATAAGATGGGAGCGTGGAGTCTGGCTGCCATATGGTGGTACATTAAGGTGTTTGTGAATGTGTGCCGGGACCGTCTAAATGTCATCTCTATCACCTTTAATTTACATGTACTGTACGCCAATGTTCTGCATAAACATAAATATGTTTACGGTGTAATGATTATGTTTACCTTTAGACGGAGCAATAGAAACAGAATAAGGAGTATTTATGAGATGTAACAGACTCACTGAAGTGAGATTTTGCAGTGATGACTAAAACTAGCAGTGGAGTAGCAATGTTATAATCAAAGCCTGTATATAGGAAGTGGACGTAGTTGTTGTGACGTCACATATTGGTTTGTGGACTGCCGTTATGAAGCCTCAAGTTCAACGATTTTGCAGTCGCCATCTTGGATTACGGCCAACACCATGTTGTTATTTTGCAACCAATGAAGCACTAAAAAGCCCTAAAGCATACTCTACTGCTTTGTCGTCTATTTGACTCTAAATGGAGCATCATTTACTAAATGAACATCATGCTGTATTGAAGAAGACTTGAAACTAGAGATTGAGACCATAAACTCATGTTTACAATGTTTACTGAGGGAATAAATCAAGAGAGAAGTGGAGTCATTTTCTCATAGACTTCTATACAACTAGAGTCGTCGCCCCCTGCTGGTCAGTAGAGAGAATGCAAGTTTTAAGACACTTCCGTATTGGCTTCAATCTGCAGAACCGGAGTTTTTCGCCTGGTAACTACAGGTAGTAGAGCCGGAGTAAATGACTCTTCGTGGAGTCTGCCATGTTTCTACAGTAGCCAAGAACAGACAATCTAACAGAGAGCATTTTGCGTTTTGATGGAACCTGAGGGCCACCGTAGTTCTCTGAAATGCATGGAGAGGGAGGAGTCATCGGAGGGGTATTCATTTTGTTGCAATGTGCAACTTTGCCAAGAAATCCTACACACTGTTCCTTTAAGAGGCAATTTGGTTTTGTGTGCTCTTATTTATTTTGCATGCAGTTAACTTCTCATAATATAGTCTTTGTGAAAACTCAACTTCTGGCATTTACTCCTGATGTTCTGCACCTCTGTTTTGGAAGAAGGAAATAATCGGAGTAACAGGCGAATTCTTGCAAAAAGCACAGTATCAATTGGAAAATGAGGTGAAACTACTATGTCAAACTCGGCTGTGTTTATGTATCTCTATACATGTACTGCACTGTAAGTATGTGTGTGTGTATATACTGTGTGAGAGAGTATGTGTATCAGTGTATCAGTGTGTCTGCCAGTGTGAACGTGGTTTGTGTGAGTGTGATCAGTGAGTGTCTGTGTGTTAGTTGGAGGGCTGTTGTCTTGAAAGATCATCCATTTGTCTCCATCTGGCCCTCTGGCTGCAGATACATCCCTGCTACATCACACACTCACACACACACACACACACACACACACACACACACACACACACACACACACACACACACACACACACACACACACACACACACTCCAATGGTGCATCCACTCGGCACCGGTGTTCCCACGGTGTGCCAAGGTCCTCACCCACCACACTTGAAAAGTTTTTTTGAAGACAACAGCACTGACAGCATTTTATCAAAGCCGCTACTCAAACGCATTTTAATCTGTCTTCAATCAATGCGGTTCTCTATGATTTCCAGGTTCTGTAGTCTGCAGGATAAAAGCCTTTAATATCGACTGTAAAGTGGAGGTGGAGGGCGCACAGTGGGGCCCTCCGGCAAATTTTTTGGAGCAGCCTCATTTATTAAGAGATGTAAAAGGTGACGCTCAGCCTCTCTCTACTTTAAAAACAGAACTCAATTGCATCCCTTTTTTCATCGTGCATGATCAGTCTCTGACACTCTAACATGAAATAACTGCCATGCTGTAGTCGTGAGAGATGAGACCTGTGCTGAAGCCTTGGTGGTTTCCCTGTAAACACTCAGGACAAAATGCACTGTGTGTGTTTTAATTCGAACAATGTTTATTCATAGGATTAGAGTGTTTGGCCAGAATGTGGGTCGTGTTCACGAAAAAAACAGCACGGCAAACACTCTTGAAAGTGATGCAATATTAATGTCAATATGCCCGTCTCGTTTTCATCTCAGCGTCGCAGATTTGGTGCGACTTCTTAAAGGGTCAGATTCATGAAAAGTTTACCATGCATTAGAGAGGAGCTTGCATGCAAGAGTGCATAAGAGTGTTTGGGGAACAGGCGTTGCAGCCAGACGCATGCCACCAGGGGAAAGTTGAGAAAAGCTCAACTTTATACGTCTACTGCATGCAGTGTGAACGACAACAAAACGAGAGCCAAGTGCCCTTGTTCGAATGGTTCCAGAAACAGAAGCACAGAGTTGTTTTAGTATTGGCTCGCTTCCAGTGCCAGCTCGGGCACCATTGCTTCAGTTTCAACAATGCCTATTGCAATAACAGAAAGATGGTAAAAAATGGTATTCTGTACCCTGTAAAACTGGCTGTGCAACAATTATCTTACAAATAGTTGCTCTTCATTTTTTGTGTGTAAAAATTCCAGCAACATGTGTCAATATCCGCCCGTTACATGCATATGGTCTTTCTAAAATAAACTTCCGTCTTCACAGGTAATTATTTTTAAGCAACAAAACTTAGTCAGGTTTAGGAAAAGATCGTAAGAAGATTTTCCCAGTGAAGTGAGTGCTTGCAGGATTGGGAAATCCCACGTTTAGAGAGTCTTGCAGACTTCTGATCACTTCCCTGGGAGAAATGTTCTACAAAACTTGGCTGAAGTAGTGCTGGTAATTCGAACAGAACATGGGTTCAGCCTTCGGAAAATTTTAAAAAGCTATGAGAAGTAATTTGTCCAAGGCAAAGAAGCAAAAACTAGTGACGACCACCTCAGCAGCAATTTACCTCGATGCCCAGTTTAAGTCCCCGTGGACTAGAGGGAAGGTTTGCTGGCTACAGCAGATGGATTGAGTTAATTTCTTGTAAATGGTTTGTTCATATTTCAATTCACTTTATTGTAAAATTGCATTGTTCATATTTGCCTGTTTGGGCACAACAGCTGCAGTGTTTTTAGCGGATGCCAAATGCAGGAAAAAAATCTGCTTTGTGTGTGTGCTGACACGACAAGTTAATGTCTTCTCTCCATGCAATAATAAATGCATGATCCATAAGCTTGTTCTTGCACCCAAAGGCAGGCTTTTGACCTGGATTAATAGACAATGGAGCTTCATTCGCAAACCTCAATTGAAGCTTTCCCTTTTACCTTTTCTCTATCTTTGACATTCAATGTGAAAAACAGTTGTTTTACTTCTTCAGGCTGCTAAAGACAATTTAAAGACTTTAGTTGAACTGCTTGCAACTCATAGACATCTGTGTTAAAGGTAGCAAGAGTTACATTTATGATAAGTAAAACGTATCTAGCATTAAACACAGTTTTACCCTTATGATGTCAGAAGGATGATGCAAAAAAATTCAGACCAAAGTCACCAGCAGCAAATAAACACTATTTTTGTCAGGATAATATTTTATTAACTGATCTGCAGGTTATTTTCTTAATTAATCAAATAATTTCTGTACAATAAATCTGTGAAAAATGCCTAACAAAAATGTCCACATTGTAGTTTACTCACAAGCAAACACAAAACTAGATTAATTGAGAGAATGTTTGGCATTTTGCATGAAAATTTAAATTAAAATGATTAAAATCTATAATTTTTCATTGATCAACTAATCAACAAATCAATTTCACCTGCCAACTTTAATTAGTGAGGAAAAAAGCCCTGAAGCAATATTTGATTGACTTGTAACTGTTAATATATAGCTTCACGGTCAATTTACTATCATGAATAATGTAATTAATACAAGAAAAAAGATGGCAGAGTAAGCAAAATGTGTAAAAATCAATATTTGTTATATAATTATTTTGCCTCAGGATGATTTTAGTTCAAACCCTTCCATCTTCATTTATTATTCTTTCACTAAATATAGAGGAGTGGGAGGGAAAGCCTGTGTAATTAACCCACAAAGTACACTGTCAACTTCAAAAAACCCTCTTTACTTCCTCCTTTATCTCTCCATTTCTTCCCTCCTCCGTCCTGTCTCTATCTTTCCATCTTCCTCTCTCGCTGTCTCTCTGAAGTCCAGTTGCCGTATCAGACGGGCTAATTAAAGCGGCACATAATGAGAGAGCAGAGGAGGAGGAGGAGGAGGAGGAGGAGGAGGAATGGGAGGGTCAGATGGAGAAGAAAGGAGTCATGATTCGAGGATGTCACATTCCGATCAAAGGAACTCGTTCTTCAGCCTAATTTCCTCCCGCACTGAACCGAGCTGCAGACAGTTTCTCTTATTTAATCTTTTGTGTTTGCTTATTTGAAATTGAATAATTCAAACTACCAGAGTTATAAAACGGAGACATGTGGTCGCCGTTTCAATGAGCGCGTTCTGATGAAGGGGCAGCAGCTGATGCCTTTGGGGTGTTAATTAAGGCCAGTTTCAAAAGTTAAAGAAATGTAACATGCAGCCTAAGGACCTCCCTGGAGAGGGCAACGTTTTTCAAAACGAACGAATCCAGTCATTTTAAATTAGCTGTGAGAGAAAGGTGCCTGGCGGGGGGACACCTGTGCATCTTACTGTGATATATCCGAGATTCATTATTTAACAGAAGTGTAAGAGAGATGTGGCAGTTATTTCTGCAAGTTAATTTAAGGCGAGAAAAGCCCTGCTGTTAAGAGTCTGACTCTCATTTGACATTTCTTTGTTTTGTGTCTCTTTTCAGCCTTTTACTTCACTATATAGTCATCTAGTGTTTCCTTGTAGCTGTTAAGCATCTCTTTTAAACCATTTCGTGTTTTTTTTGTGACAGTTTTTCATCTTTTCGTTGAAAAGTCTGTTGTTTTGTGTATCTTAGTAATCATTTTTCATCCTTTTCGCCAATTTTTGTAGCTGTTTGGCATCTCTTTGTAGATGTTTTACATCACTATTTGGCCGTTTTCCTATTCTTTGCAACAATTTTGTTTGTCCTCATGGCCATTATGCGTTTCTTAGTGGTTGTTTCTCATTTTTTTGTATCTCTGTAGTTGATTTGTGTCTCTTTGTGGCTATTTAACATCTCTTTGTAGTCTATTTGCGGCTCTTTGTGAAAGTTTTCATCTTTTAGTGGCCATTTTGCATCTCTTTTTAGTTGTCTTGCATTTCTTTGTCACCATTTTGCATCTCTTAGTAGTTGTCCTGCATCTCTTTGTAGTCGTTTTGAGTGTCATTGTAGCCATTATGTGTCTCTTTGACGTGTTTTTGCGTCTCATCGTCGACATCTTTTGTCTCCATGTAGTCATTCTAAATCTCTTTGCACCTACTTTGCATCTCTTTGAAGTCGTGTTGTGTCTCTTGCGGTGGTTTCACATCTCTTTGTAGACGTTTTTTGCGTCTCTTTGTGACCCCTTTGTCGCTGTTTTGCGTCTCTTTCAGTGACATCTTCAGTAGAGCTGTTCAGTAATCCTTCGATAGATGTGAACCACCAAGAGATCCATTGCAGTCTCGGCTCAAGCGAGATAAAAAAAAAAATAGTCTTGGAGTGATTTTTCGACTTGGCCTTGTCTCTGCTGTGTGGCTGATGATGAAATGACTTGAAAGATGAGAGACAAACGAAGAGAGACAAACGAAGAGAGACAAACGAAGAGAGACGGTGATATCGAGAGGCAAAGAGTAGAGACAGAGGGGGAACCGAGATCGGAGACACAGAAGGGTGCAGAGACAATAAGGAGGATGTTATTCCTGCATCATTACTTCAGCACCCATTCTCCCTCTACTGTCTCATCTTCTCTTTTATTATTCGCGCTCCCTCTCATCTTTTCTTTCTATTATTCATCCTCTTTCTTCCTATCTCTATCATTAGTTTTTTTATCTCTCAGTGTCTCTCGGTTTCTGTTGTTCAGACACTCAGACAAATGAGCCATGAAATATTCGCCATCAAGACACAGAGAGACTTTCTTTCAGTGTGTGAGTGAGTGAGTGTGTATATGTGTGTGTGGGTGGCAGGCTGTGGACATGCGTGTGTGTGTGTGTGTGTGTGTGTGTGTGTGTGTGTGTGTGTGTGTGTGTGTGTGTGTGTGTGTGTGTGTGTGTGTGTGTGTGTGCTCATTTTGACTTTGAAGTCTGTCGGGTCTACTAGCCGCTTTGGAAGGTAGCCCACCTGTGTTCGATGAGACTTTTGTGATCCAAAAAATAATTTGGCAGGAACAAAATCAAATTGGCTTCTAGAAAATTGTGAATTCACTGGCTGCTGCACAGCTGACCAGCCAAGGAGGAAGGATGTTTCATGGAGATCTCAGCCAAAAATCTCAGAAAAGAAAATTCACCAAATTAAAGCATGGCACTGAAAAATGGGCTTTTAATGTTTGGGACAATCTGATGGTGAAAATGTACGATTTTGAAGATATCTGCTGAGATCTTTATCTGATGATGTTTTTAATAAAGTCTACATCTTTAAAGAAGAGGGGGAGAAAAGGTCTGCCGAGGAAATGCAGAAAGCAAAGTGCTGTTGACGGGTACCAGAATATGGTAAATCTAGTCACCAACAAGACAACGGATACATTTAATGTGGACGTTTATGAAGCAAAAATACATTTCATATACATGATACATATCGGCCTTCTATCACGCTTGCAGAAAAGCACAATGACATGTGGTCAACGTTGTGAATGACAAGTTTAGAAAACAAGATCATGGTAAGACCTGTAACATAACGAAACAATGTAACGTACAACAATGTAACAATGTTACGTAACAACTTAACAACATAAGTACCCTTAATAAATAGCAACCGCACAGATTTTCTTACATAATAAATGTTACAATGTAACTTAATGTTACGTAAAAAAACCCAATGTTACGTAAAATAAAGGTACGTTAAATGACCTCAAATAAAATAACATAACATTAAACAACACTAAGTAACTACCAAAAACGTACTTTTGGTTTCATACGAGACACGAACAGCGGTCTCCTGATTTCCAGTCCTTAGTAGACTTCCTAACTTGTATTGCCCGTTTATATATAACTTTTAATAACATCCCTTGCTCAGCATTTTTGCTCGTTGTATTACCTCACTTGATCTGACTGACTGGTTTTTGTTTTCAGAAACATACAAAACCAGCATTACTTTCTTGGCAACTGGGCTGGTATGCTGGTTTATGTTAGGATCAAACGTTACTTCACTGATAATGGGATGACACAACAGCCGTACAAACTTTGTGTCAATTGTTCAGTTGGTCCCACAGTGGATGTAGAACATTAAATTAAAGTAATATTGTGTAACATATTTCCATCCTTAATTATTTTTTGGGTGAGTTAACATGTTCTTATCAAAAATCCGAGCAATCACAGAGTTCAGATCCTCTGAAAAGAAAACTCTAAATTGTCCATTAATTATAAGTGTGTTTGTCAGAGCAAAGTAAGGTGAACCGCGTATTCAAAAATACTTGACCTGAAAAATAAGGAGCTCTTTGCTGAACACAAATGTGTCAACACAGTAAGCCTACCTTGTATTGTTTCATTTATCTCTTTGCTTTGGTCTGTTTGATGATTAAAGAGACACAAGTAAACCTCCCAGTCAACACTGGTTTGGTGATCTGCTGGTCAAAAGCCATGTTTGGAGTTAGACATCTTTTGACCTGCTAATCATCCAATTATTGGTTAGTGGCACATTGCTGTCCATTTATAGCTGCTACAGATTTTTCCACAGATCTGTTGATGCTGCAGCAGTTAACTGGTTCCTGGCTAAGGGCAGTCAAAGTTCAAAATCACGTAATGTCCCATCAAGATAATTAGGTTAACTTGTGCTAATTAACCAGGCACAGAAAAGGAGAAACCAGAGGACAGCAGTACAATAAACGTTGGAAATGTTGTAGGAAAACAGACGGATTAGTCTGCAAAGTTTGACAAGAAGAAGTTTTGCAAAACCACCTTTAGCGAAGATATATTTGCCTGTTAATCCTCAATTTTGGGATGTTCAAGCCTGGTGGCAAAGAGTTGGACTCCAGCAGTAAACTTTAAATTCAGCATCTGCATTACTTAAGCCGCTCTTTGTCAAATGTAGTCAGGAGCATCAGTTTAAATTTGTTTGCAGCACAGCCTCGTTCCAAATGTTTCTCATACTCGCCCTCTTTGTCAAATATGCGTAAAATTCTGCATTCCGGATATTAATCCAGACGCACTGCCACATGTTTGATCTCTCACGTCTTTAGGCTCCAGCCCACATTCACACACAACATCTTCCCTCGTTCGTGTTGGAGACTCTGCATCCAGCGTTGTTTTTAAAGTCACGAGAAACCCGTCCGTACAGCGAAAGAAACACAACGCTTGTTTTTGACCCTTTTTTCATGTAAAACATCGTTCTGTTTTTTGCATCTTTGATGCTGGACTTCAGCTCACTGGGATAAATTATGCTGGATCAAAACATCTTCCTAGTTTCCATGGAAATGTTTAGGAACAAAAATGGTGTCATTTTCAGCATGTTTTGCACAAATGCAAATGTTCTTTCTTTGTTGTCGTGTCATCAAGATAATTATGTTTAAGTCATGTCTGTGCTGGTAGTGAGCGAAGTAAATAACCACATCTGCAGACTTTATAAACTGGAGCCCACTTCTTCAACACAAACACTCCCAAATTATGACTTTGGAGCGTTCATACCTCGTTTTCAAGATGTTTAAACCTGATGCTAAATCCACAGTCAAAAAAAAAGCCATTAGATGCATTCACCTTGTTACATATTTGACAAGGTTTTTTTATTTTCTAGATGTTATTACACAGATGAAGCTGGCAGGAATGTTTACTCGGTCATGGTCTGCTTGATATGGTGGGAGAGAGATAAACCCTCAGACCGAAGGCTGTATCTTATGCCTGCAGAAAGCATGCTGTTCCGCCTGACTGACAAATAAAATAACACAATAATTATTGCAATTTCAACAATATATAAAACAATGGTGCAAATGGAAGAAAGGCAAGTGAATTAACCCACATTTAGAGCTTCTATGTGGTTATGATTATGCTATGCTCTGCTAGCTAGAGCATCAAAGCATCATTTAATAAAATATTCTTAGACTTCCGGCCGTCTACAATCATACTGCACCCATGAGCGTGGTTCAGTTGATTTCTCGGAAAGAAATGGCTTTAATTTTTATATTACATATAATCAACGTTTCATCAACATTTCGAGGACGATATTTAAATGTAGAGTTACAACCCGCTTCAATGTGGGATGTAGTTTTTTTTAATGCTGTGGATTTATGTTACTTTTTGCTCTATTAAAGGTGACCTTTCAATCTGTAAGATCTTCCTCAGTGCCCTGCAGTTAAGTCTTTTTAAGTGAAGTATCGTTGCCTGGATGATCACACACTCGGTCCCTCTACTGGAGATTTATGCAATCGAGACATCAAAAAGTTTTCAACCAAATTTTACCCAGTTTTTATTTAGAAGTCCTGTAAATCACGCTCACTTGGTAGTTAATAAGTTAGTTATTTGATGCTGATAAAAGTAGTCTAGCTTGTTTATGCATTGGTTGTTTCTCTCACATATGTAATGCACCTGCTGTCAAACAAACTCCTTCAGTGCTGGTTCCAGCAAAATAATTCAACAACAACAAAGAAAGTCCGGAGAAAACATCACCGCAGCATCGGTGGGCAGCTGCAGCACACAAACATCCAGCCGGCTCACGGCGCTCAGCCTTCTTTAGTCCCATCTAGATGTGCTGCTGCTGCTGCTTCGGGCCAGCAGCACCGAGCCGCCGCCTCTCTTTGTTGCAGTCCCTCGACGCACAACTAGGGCTATACCAGCATGCTCTGACTCTGACAACGTTTTATGAAATGTGAAGTGATCCAGGAGGTCCCCTGCGCGTACAAACTGGAGGGTTGTTTTTGGCTAACTGAAATGCAGCAACTCCAAAAGCTGAGTAAGCCGGAGTGCGACTCCCGAGAGGCAAAACTAGAAAAAGCAGCCAAACTCTCCGTGTAGCTCCTTCATCATCGGCTTCTTTAACTAAACTTACTTACCTTTATGACCTTTATAAACAGAACAATATTGATACATTATTAGCATGATAGACAAATAACTGACACATAAAAAAGGTTGAAATTCTGAAAAGCCCCCTTTTTTCCCCATTGATTTTCAGCTGATATCAGTGTATTTTGTACTTCTAATGAATCTCAAATTTGACGCAATGAATCTGAATATCTTTTTGCATATTTGGTCATTAAGGTAACTGGGGATAAACACAAGACTAGCTAGACGGGTTGCCAGGTGCTGGACAGGATATCGAGTCTTAAAGGAGAGGTTGGAAATATGTGTGTTACACTGTAGAATTTAGTTTTTATTCTTGATGAATCGTTCCTTCGAGTTCGTATTTCTTTGCTGTCAAATCGCTAACCGTTCCTTTAAATTAATCATCTGTGCACTCTGTTTACCTGATCCCTTAATGGTGCTCAATGCAAAATTCAAGCTGTTGCCTCCTCACGGCTCTCAACATTGCAACGCCTGAACTGACGTCTAGCAGCCAACAGTGCAAATAACGGCAACAGCGCAGACAGAGCTAACAGCTGAAACCGCCATATTAGAGCAGTGTGGAGCGGAGACTGTGAGTTAGACAACCTTTAAATTTAGTATTACAAATCTTTGAGTTCCTTAATCACTTTCCTTAAATATTAAATTGTTTCTCTAGTTATTTAATTTGCCCCCTTTCTTTTCTTGAAGAGGAAAGCAGCAGCGAGCCTAAAGTAGCTTCTGTTCCACGATGCATGTCCTTATTTTGTTCTGTCTTTTGTTACATTACATTTAATTTATTAAGCAGGTACTTTTGTCCAAAGCAATTTAGAGTAAGTGCATTCAAACTGGATATGAAAAAAAATCAAGATGTCAAGCCAAATTGGAAGTCTTGTCTCTCTGTAAAGCTGAATTCTGGGATTTTTTTGTCCATATTTTCAGATGGACTACAAATACATAAACACTTTCCTGTAGAATTAGTGGTACAGTATTCTCCCTCACTTACTTTGTGATCTGCTTGCATCATTTTAACAAACACAGCATCCTTTAGTTTCCCATCCACTTTCCAGTTATATCTATTTAAGCCTGTCTGTTCGGCTGAGAGGAAGCAGGACCACTCTGTTCTTGACCTACATCTAATTTCCACTAAATGAACAAGAGACAATGCATTTGCCAAACTAACAGACCTTGCAAAGCACTCATCATTTTAACCCACACAGAGAAAATTAATAGAAACTTGTTCTTTGCCTTCAAACTGAAGTTTTTTTTTACATCTGCTCTGGCCAAAGACTATAATGTGGAAGTCTGGATGTCTTCACAACAAATTAATAAAATCTTATTTTCCTCTAGAAGACCAGAACAGTCCACTAATATAATATAATATAATATAATAGTTCCTTCAATTAGAGTTGAGTGGTGCATTTGGTAAAATGGAGGCGGTGGGAAGGTCAATCACTTGTTTTCTTTCAATTTCAATTAGAGGAAAGCATTTATTCTGATTGTATTGAGCATGTTGGCCACTAAACACACACACACACATAAACACACACACACAGTATGTATATATATTTATATATATATATATATATATATATGCATGTGTGCAGACATACACCCACTCATTTCATTTATTTTTGCTTCATTTCCCTTTTAATTTAAATCTTTATTGTCCCAGAAGGATTTTCTTTGTTTGTTTCTATATGGGATTTATGATTTAAAAAAAGCATGCAATAATAAAGGCAATTAAACCAAACAGTAACACAACAATGCACAAAATAACTAGAGAATCTAATATACAGAAGAAAATAAAAAGGCTCCAGAACAATAGCTCCATATAGTCCTAAATTGATTATCGCTGGAAAATATGACATTCTTGCGCAGTTAAAAATTGTTTTGCCACCAAAAAAAAGCTATTACAGTGTAGGTAAAGTTTATTAATTTTCTGAAAAGTGTTGGCACACACAACTCTAAAAAACCATCAGCTTTATTAGCCCGTAACCTTCACAGCTACATTTCAGCAAGCTTACGAATTTGATGGCAAAAGGCTGTTGAGCCAAGCTACAATTAAGAAAATGCCCAAAATGAATGAAACTAGAAAGGTGCATGTCACCCAGGTGTGTCCACAACGACCACTGCCGTATTGTTTGATTGAATGAACACAGTGAGGGTCAATGAAGACGGTAAAAAATGGAAATATACTGGGTTTTTTTAGAAATTCTGAGTCACTGCAACCAGTAGAAGTCCTTGAGCGTGCAGCCACAACTGGCCACCCAAAATATAATGCAGTTCGCTGCAGCAGAGTATGGTATGCGCCGTGGACAGACACTGATATGCACACTAACTCATTCATGCATGCACAAAACTGATCGCATGATCCCCTGGCGAAAAATATTTTTCACCCACTTTAAAAACTTCAACTGATTTTGTGTGATTGTGTGTTTTTTCTGTAACTCACAGTTTGCAATCAATAACAGATATTTACAGTTCCAGCCGTCCACTTCTCTTCCCTTTTATCACAGCAGGTTTTCAGAAAAAGTTGTGACCTTGTCATTAGTTTTTAAAAACAACATGGGGATGAATCTGCCACAACAAGCGGCCACAAAGTGATCAACATGAAAGCCGTGTCCATTTTAAAAAATGACCTAGGTTGACCCCAAACTTGATAAAAAATGTAATAAAAAGGTCTATCTACATACTGGCTGCGGTTAGTCATTAGTGTTAAGAAAGTACAAGCTTGGAGAAAGAACATAACCCTGAGGGAGACGGAGAAAAAGAGATCTGTCAGTAAGAAAGTCATTTACAGGAGCAGCTCGGCGAGTGTGAGAGGCTAGGAAAAAAATAAAAAAAAGCCGCAGAGGAGCTTCACTTCACAAGTCTTCACACTTCAGACTTATCAAGCCATTTATGAGACATCCAAAATCAAATTAGTTACAGCCGACAGCTTTGTTTCAGCAAAAGTAATACATTTCAAGATGCTGAGCCGAGCGAGACATCCTAACATGTAGATTGTTTGATGCTTTCTTTTACATTTTATTCTTTAGTGTCAAGTAAAAGTCAGAACAAGAGACACCCGGTTCAGTTTACTGTTAATCAACAAGACGCGACTCTGCAGCTCGTTTTAGATCTCTTGTAGATCACTGTCTCGGCCTCACAGATGTAACTGGGCTGCAGCAGTCGTCTCCGGTAAACAAAATGCTGAGTGTTCGTTAACTGTCTGCTTCAACTGTCTGACAGAGAGACCCGAAGTAAACAAGTGGCTGTGTAGGAAAGAGGAACATCTACCCGCTTAAAGAGACAGATGTGTTTTGGTGCAGATTAAACCAAAGTACAGAGAATATTGAACTCCGATATAGTGGACAGAAACTCGACGTCAACAGGTGATGAAATGTATGAAATCTGTTTTTCTGCCCCCTAGAAATCTAAAATTGCTGAATTACAAGAGTTAGTACTATTTTCATTTAATAAGGTTCATGTTATTTGTAAGTATCCCACAAAAAAGAACTGTTTTCAAGTGTTGCTTGACTTTTACAAGCTTACTATCATTATTTTACTCTTTTTATTGTACCCTTAATAAATCTAAAAAGAGCAAATGTCGGCTAAAACAAGTGATTGTCCTTTTCTTCAATCAATCAAACTTTATTTGTAAAGCGCCTTTCATATCATACAGGTTAGTGCGGTTAAAAGTGCTTCACAGATGACTGACAAGTCGGAAAAATAACAACAAAAACAACTCAAAAGACGTTTGAAGGATACATCAAGGATGTCAAACTGAATGAGCAATGGAAACATTAAAAAGATAAAGATAGAAGCTAAAAGCTACAGATCACAGTGTTAAAGTGAACCATCACGTCACCTGGAGATCGAGACAAAACAATGAAAGAAGGAAAAAACACTTCCTTTAAAGCCGGGTTCTTTATTCACTGTTACAATTATTAAAAATGTGTATAAATTCAATGTAGCGTAGCATACACGTGCTAACGCTAGTAAGAGACGTGCCTATGTACTCTTTTAGCATTAGCTCTACAGGTTTTTTTAGTGTCTCACGTGTAGTTTAAATGGTTGTTCAAAAGGTTTTAAGACATTGAAGTGAAGACGAAACACATCATCTATGATGTAACTGTATTTTAAGTTTCTCAGCAGCTGTTTTCAGGACTAAAATCTGAGCTTGCAAGATGCCGTCTGGCTTTAGGGAGCTTTGTTGTTTCGCCTCACAACAAGCTTTTTCTCCATTCTCACTATGGGTCAGGCAATTTCCCAAACTCTTCTCCACAAAACTCTCCCTCGCTCTAAGATTTTCCCCATGCCAATGAGACAACACATCCTCTGCTCTGTTGCCGTGCATTGCACCAAAAAGCTTCTAAACTATAATGTGTTTTAATTTGACTTTACTGAGCAGCGATTTCCAAGCTATCCAGCGAGCCATGTTTAATGGACATCAAAACCCATCTTCAGCCGGCTAATGCAACCCAACGACATCTTTAATGACATAATGCAAACCAATGCCCGTCTTTGATTAAATAATGCAAATGTAATGTTTCGTTCTGTAATAGGATAATGCAACATAAAGTCGTTACTTAATGGAATTACGGTAGCTACAGTAATCACTTGTCTGACGGGCTAATGCCGACCGGGGCAGGAGATCCCTGCGGTAATGGCCGAGGATGGCGGCCGCTCTGGGACCACGAGGTTGTCTGTGTTTCCACTCCGCTTTTGTCACTGTCTGTTTGTCCGTCTCCATCTGTCTTCTGTCACGTCTTCAGTCTGACTCGCTCGATTTTTTTCCGTCTTTCTATCTCTATCTGTCCCACCGTCTATCTTCTAATGGCGCTTCTCGAAATGTGACTTATCTTTTTTTTTTTAGAGACAAAAAGTTGGAAATTTCCAACTTATGCAAACTGTGACATGCACACACACACACACATGCACACACACGTACACACACACACACAGAGCAGCTAGATCTCCACTGAAGGTCGTGTCACAGATTGAATGTTCCCTACTTTTAAAGATAAATCAATCTTCCATTAATGGAAATAGTGTGTGTATGTGTGTGTGTGTGTGTGTGTGTGTGTGTGTGTGTGTGTGTGTGTGTGTGTGTGTGTGTGTGTGTGTGTGTGTGTGTGTGTGAGTGTAGAAGTGAAATCCTGCATTACTTCATCTGTGAATGTCTGTGTGTGGGTTTTAAGATACGCTGCTATATTAAATGGATGAAAAGCTATGGATGAATGTGGGTACGCAGAAAATGTGTGTGTTTGTTTGTATGTGTATTGATGTGTTTGTGTGTGTGTGCGTGTGTGTGTGCAAATGTGTGTGTGTGTTCACTCAGACACTCAGATTGCTGATCAATAGTTGTGATTGAAAGGCCCATTAGCCATCGGAAGCAATAGAGACAGCATCACTCTATATGACAAGCTCTATGGGAACACACGTACACACACACACACACACACACACACACATACTCCATACGACAGGTAACAAATTAAAAGCTTGAGAATGATGAATATGCATTTCCCATAAATACATTTTACAACCGATACGGCTCTGACTGTAACTCACCGCTCCCACATACACACTATGGTTTTTACACACAACACAAACACACACACACACTTTTGTTTTCATTCAGGTTTTATGACCAAGTTAAAAGAGTCTGAAGTCATGGTTTAAATGCACACAGGAGTAAAGGGTGTCATTATTCATCTGCTGCAGACTTTAGCATCTCAGTCAGTTCAGGCTGGTTTCAGCATTCGTAGCTTTACCTACAAGAATCAATGTGCCATAATTTGTAGAAATCCCATTAATTTGTTTTAGCCACGTAATTATGAACAAGGAAGTATAAAGACCTTAAAAGCACATATATACGTTTAAGATTTATGATTTATTTGTCACGTAACTTCAGTACTTCAGTAACGGCACTTGTGGAGTTATTTCAACCCAATGATCTTTTCCTAAACCTAACTAGGTGGTGTTGTTGTCCAAACCTAACTTAGTTGTTTCCTGTGAAGACCGAAGTTTATTTTGAAAAGACCGTATGTATGTAACGATCAGAAATTGACACATGTTGCTGGCTTTTGTAGGAAAACGCACGAAAATGAGGAGTAACCTGCCAGCAACTTCGGGTTCTGAAGAGTAAAAATGATGCGGAAGTGTCTTAATTTTGCATTGTCTCTACTGACCAACAGGGGGCGACTCCTCTGGTTGCAAAAAGAAGCCAGATTGTATAGAAGTCTATGAGAAAATGACTCTACTTCTCTCTTGATTTATTCCCTCAGCAAACATTGTAAACATGAGTTTATGGTCTCAATCTCTAGTTTCAAGTCTTCTTCAATACAGCATGATGTTCATTTACTAAATTATGGTCTAGTTAGAGTCAAATAGACCATAAAGCAGGGGATGCTTTAGGGCGGGGCTACACAGTGATTGACAGGTTGTTACCAGAGCCGTATACGGCGTCTCTACGTCACTCCTCTTACATATTGTCCCTTCATGTCACTGGTTGCAAAAAAGCCAATACGGTGACAGCCGTGACATGACTTCTGTTACATTCAATAACGCCATGAAAATAATCATTGTGGTCTTGCCACAGCCAGGATAACCAGATTAAATCAGCACCTTAAATCCTCACAGCTAAATGCTTCAAGTTTTATAAAAGAATATAAAAGAAAACTGGATGAATGGATGAGCATCTTCTCTCTGGTTCCACCTCTTTGTGTGTTTTCTTTTCTACTTCATCAGTTAGATTCTGCTCATTTTGTGACTTCCTACCTTTAAGTAGCAGAAAACAAAAACCTTCAGATGCTTAATAAGTACATAAGATCTGGGGATAAAACAAATCTGCAAATCCAGGTTGAAAATGAGGAGCCGTATATCTCGTTAATGATGCAATGATTCTCAAGATCACCACAAAGACGCTCAATACAAGGAGTGAGGTTTCCTGTTTAACGTCTTCCTCTTCCTTTCTATTCCTTTCTTCTCTCTCTGATTGTAGGAGGAAGGCGACTCCAGTTTCTACTGCGAGCTTTGCGATAAGCAGTACGTGAGGCACCAGCAGTACGACAACCACATCAACTCCTACGACCACCACCACAAGCAGGTGAGTCACGCCGCCTTAACCAGGCACCCGGATGTCTGGGGTTTATCCCGACACTGGGCACCCTTAAACCCTCCTGACCAAGGTCACAGATTCATTACATCCCAGGGACTCGAGGAGCACTCTGCTCCGGTTTCTGTTACACACACTGCGGTCGACAAAATCACACAAACACGTAACAATGTCGGCTCCTGTGACTCGTTTGGATGCAAACTTCTGCCGATTGATTTTATGTTGCGTGGAGCTTTTAAGATTCAGTGCGACTTGATTTCATTAATGTCAATAAATCCACTTAGGAAACAAAGACACTCTTTAAAACTGCAGAACTTGCTTGAGAATCATCAAGTTTATCAGTTTTCTTCTGTATCAAAGTATCCGGTTTTAGTTGTCTGTATATTTATGGGTTTATTACAAACAAGAACTGCTAATAGATCATTCAGCATGCTTTAAATAGCGCCAGTTTGTCAAAATGTAAATAAATATGAGCTAAAAAAACAGGGCCCAAGTTGTAGCCCAATGCCAACTAACTGAATCCATATCAACATTACACTTCCTGTTTACATCCTCCGAAACTTAAGCTATTATTATATAACAAATAGAAGTAAGACAAAATAATTATATAACATAGTAACTATCCCTTTATCATCTTTGGGTATATTGTTATTACAATGCTGGGCAATGTTGTAAATCAATGAGCAGAACCGCTTCCTGGTAAAATTAGATTCTAATATGATTCCTGCATTAATGCGATGAAGAATTGTGATGAGCCAGTTATTCAAGTTTATTTATTAGCACAAAAATATTGGTATTATCCATTAGCAGTTTATCAATTGATTGTTAAGAGATTTATTACATTTTGTTTTATCATAAATAAAAGGGCTTTATGAAATAAATATATGTTTTATGAATGTCTCTGGCTCAGTATCTTGTAAAACATAAAAAGGTCAAGTAGCTCTTTACATTACAGCTCAGTTATAACATGGTACAATTGTGTTAAAGTTTGATGATAAAGAGGTGATTATATGATTTATTAGAGGTTATAGTTAGTTTTGCAGCCCTTATTAATGGTTTGTACACATAAACAAGTCACAGAATTAAACAAATTATTTATACTGTATAACCTTGAAACAAAACAGCATGTTTGGAATACAAGGAAGGATGGATGTCAGCATTATAACATGGTAATTACCAGTTTTGAAATCCAAAAATGTTCATGTGATTTTGACCTTCAATATAGTGAAAACATCAACCTATATTACCTCAATACTATCAGGTTATAACTCCATTTATGTCACCATATAACCATTTATTAATACAACTATTATATTGTTAGGAGGTTACCATGTTGTCCCCAAACTATTACTTTACTAATATTTAATGGTTATTCATCATTACTATCTTAAAATCTGTTGTTTTTGGCCCCTTGTTATCCTGTTAAATACATTTCAGTCTCATATGATACACCTATTTTTAATACCAAGCTTTAACCTGGTTATTAGTTTTGTAATTACATCATTATAATTACCTCTTATCATCTATTAGCCCACAATTATAGTGTTATTACTGAGTTGTAATGTTAAAGTGCTACCAAAAGAATATAATGTACATTTCTCTCTCTCCTTCTTTGTCCTTGAGGAAACTCTTTCCAGAAAATGCAGCTGTAATTGAATCTTAAACTAAGTAAATCTATTAAACTCATTAATCTCTTTAGAAAAAGACATTATACCTCTTCAATCAATACAAAAAATATTATTGAAAGGTATGTAGGGCATCCTTCTATCTTAAAATCAATACTACATGTTCACTGATTACATAATAACACACGTTATCAATAATGCAACATTTTAACTAGAAAGTAGGAAAGCCTTTCAAGACTTTGTGAAATTTCTTCTTCTTCTCATCCTTTTTCTGTTTACAGTTTAATTTGAAAACAGTTTTTTTTCCTCCATAGTGGGATGTGGAAGAAGGCGACTCTGAGAACTTGCAGCTGTTTGGGTGTTTACAAAATGATAGGTGCTGGGAGGAATGTATTCGCTGCAATTACCATTTGTTCGCTCGCGAGCGATGAAAGAGGCATAAGATTTTTCACAGTTAGCTGCGTGTCAGAGTTATTAGGTTTACTTGAGGATGCAGAGCATTTAGGGCATATTGTTCGCGACTGCAACACTTGCAGGAAATGGATTTTCTAGCAGTAATATTCTCCAGCCTGCACAAACACACACACACACACACAACACACACACACAAACCGAGGGAGCTAAGCTGCCCGTTTTTTTGGTCCACGGTCAGTCACGGTCTTCTTTTGGAAATGAAGTGGTTTTGCAGAGAGGCTACGTCACAGGCACTTGATGTGCTGCTGTGACGGATGCAGACTGAGAAAAATAACAGCCGGATTATTCTACATTATTTTGCTTATAGAGGCCGAATGCTTTTCTAATTTAATATTTAATTCATACAGACATCAGTAGCAGGAAAGTGGCACATTATTTGATGTGTAAGTTCAGAGGTCAAGCTCTCTGTATTAAAAAAAAAAAACATTGACAGACAAATGTGCTCACCGCACATTAACAACGTATCCTCTTAAAAAAGGAATCTGAAGTTAAAGAAGTTTATTTCCACATCTGGTGAACTGTGTAGGAACCTTTGCCCTTTTAATCCAAAGTCATTGTTCATTACAAATTCAATGTGAACGTTTCACTATTCTAAACTAAAAGGACTAAAAACATATATAATATATTCTTATTCATGTTGTTTCTTAGACTATTTTGAGTGCATCCAAACTAATTTCCCTTTTTAAAGAAATAAAAAGCCCTAAAAGGTAACAAAAAACCACACTCAATTCTCAAATTTTCCTGATTCCATTTTATTCTCAAATGTAGTGAAAATCTCTATTTCTTTTTAGCTGAATAATGATAAAAAAATTAGACATGACGCAGAACTACCTTCAGCAACGTGTTATACAATCAATTTATAGTTCATTATTAAGGTTAGCACACAATAATATTATAATCCTAAAATTCTCACTTGACACACAATAAAAAGTATTTTTGACTGAATCAAGTACTGAAACTTTTAAGTAGAGAAAGTAAGATACAAGTATTGTTAACTTATTCATTTAATCAAGTTTTACTCATTCTAGTCAAAGTAATGTCAATTTTAGATTATTCGCTGGTGTTTAGACAACAATTAAAATGTTAAATTTAATATCAAAGTTTGGTTTTTACTGTATTTTGTGGAAAACCATGCTTATATTCTTACATTAAAAATCTTCTTTTTAATTAAAAATGTTACATTACACACCCTGTATATGAAAAATCTACATGTTTTACACTTTAAGAAGTCTTTTTTTTGTTTTAAATGAATCACACAGGTGTTGATTTACCTCTATGGTTACTTTTTTACAGTTTGTGTTGTATTTACATTGGATTCCAGTCTATTATTAAAGTTTTCCTGTCATTTCCCCTGTCCACCCCTTACACTGTACGTACACCTTCTAAGAAATGCAGAAGCTTCACTGCAAGCTTTAAAATGTGTCTTCCTTCCTGTCTCTCTGTCTCTTTGTCCCTCTGTGTTTTATCTCTTCGTCTATTTCGGTCTGTTTATCTATTTGTCGGTTTCTCTGCTCGCCTCGCTGTGTGTCTGTCTGTTGTCATCTGTCTGTCTGTGATATGAACCCACCAGTATATTATTATTATTATTTGTGACACACACACACACACACACACACACACACACACACACACACACACACTAACAGTATCAGTATCTCCGGCTTGCAGACAGCTTGCAGACAGAGCTCAGTAAGTGAATTAAGCTGGTCTGGACTGTACTAAAGCTGACACTGGCTGACTTAGTAAGCACACAAACACAGAACTGACACACACAAACACACACACACACACACACACACACACACATACACAATGTTTCTGAGCAACAGATAAAGAATTGCATGGACAGACAAACTTACACACAGAAACTAAATGCTGCATGATCAACGTATTTAGACTTAATCCTTCCTGTTAAAGTAAAACTACGACCACTATTTCTACTTCGACTGCTCATATTAATAATATATATATTATATCCATGTGCTTTTTCCTCCAGCGCCTGAAGGAGCTGAAACAGAGGGAGTTCTACAGAGCGCTGGCCTGCAGGAGGCAGAGGAGACGCAGGGAGGAGAGGAGAGAGGAGAGAGCGCTGAGGAGGCTCCGCAAGCATGAGGAGAGGAGGACGGGAGAGTGGTGAGTGACGTGAACCTCTACACGACCATCCCGACTACATCTATCTTTAAAATGAATCAAAGTGCATTTAAACAAGTCAGAATAATGTTTAATATGAGGACAAAGAATTCTAAATGAATTTTCGTTCCTTGTGAATAACTCTAATTTTAGTAAACTTACTTTAGTATATTAAGAATCTTAGCATTTCAAGTATAAAGCTGCACTATTCTATTTTTATTTCAACATTGAGTTTTGTTAGTGCTTCAGGATCTTCTTTTTCTTCTTTAGTTTTTTTTGTTTCATGGCCTTTCACTTCCATGGTTTATTATTATCACTTTCATTAACCCTGTTTGCGACAGCAGCAGGAAGGAGTTGTTTTCAGCATTAAAAAAATCTGATAAACTCAGCACAGAACAGCAGACAGTGAATATGAATATTGACTTACAGTGTGAATATTGACTTACATTCATTGAGACACGACTCAGAATTCCTATAGACGTAAGGACATAAGTACACTCCAAAACAACAAAGAGGACATGTTGGCATCCTTACTTTTACAGTCCTTACAGTCATTCTCACCATCATTTTGTCTTTTTTTGTTTTGTTTTGACCTCTTCAGACTTCTTGATGCATGAAAGTAGGGGAAGTTGTGCTAGGGATCTTTTTTCCTCACCAGACATGTTGACTTGATATGTAAGAAAAGTACAAGTTTAAACATTAATGTTGTCTCTGTTGTGAAACTAAGCCGACAGAGGAGCTTTAGGAGGAGCGTAGAGCGAGAAAGACAGTTGTATCCTACGCGAAAGTCTTTTACAACCTATAAATGCTTCACCTTCACATCTGGTACAAGGTTTGAAGCGACTTATGTCGGTTAAGATAGACACTATGGATTTCTTATTTGGCAGCTTGGGCTCCTCTGTGGAAGTGATGCAAGTGAAGGAAGCAAGGAGACAAGTTAGCATAATGAAAAGCACGCCAGGACTCTTAAACTTAAGCAGCCAAATGGAATTCGGCCAGATTAAATTTGACTATTTATACATGTGTATAAATAGTCAAAAAGAGGCCTATTGATCTTCCAAAGCATAACATGCTTTATTAAAATCTACTACTTCTGTGTTTACGTTTGTCAAAGTTACAAACAGCTGTGGGTTAATGTGACTGAAGAATCTAAATACATCTCTCTGTGTTCATGGAATTTTTTCAGTAGGGCTGATGTCCTCATCTTAAAATGAAAGAAATAAAAAATAAAATAAAAATAACTGTAATGTAAATGATAAACAAACACAGAGGTCTGGAAACAGAGGATGTGGATTTGGCATCTTCTTGCTGGAAACACGATGTGATGAGAGTTCATCTGGCGAGCTACCAAAACAGAGTATTTGGTTTTCTTCAAAAAATATACAAACAAGAGCACACAAATGCAAAAATTTGAAACTCAGAGCTGCGAGGCACAACCTGAAGATGCCCACGCAAAAAAAAAAAAAGATGAAGAAAGAACTTAGGTCTCTGCCAGAAAATAGTCCCTGAAGGCAGGATCAAAAAACATCTAGGAGTTTTAAACCCAACGCATGAAAGTTAAAATTTAAATGCACTTCTTGACCGTCGAGCCAAATGTTGGCGTTTATTTATTTAAAAAACGCTTAATGTGCCGACAGACATGTTTTTGTCTCAGAGTGATGTAAATGAGTAAAAATAAAAACACAGGAGAAGAAGAAGAAGAAGAGATCACTAACTAGCTCCCTGGTTACAACCATTAAAAAATGCATCTTGCTTTGCTCGATGGGGATAATTGGCGTTAGCGTTTCTGACCAATGGCGTTGTTTCGGCCAAAACCCAACTTGCTGCGCAGAAAGTCGTGTTTTAGTATCTGCTGTCGCTGACATCTTCAGATGAACAACAATGCAGTTTGGCTGCTGGCACAAAGAAAGAGAGAGAGAAAGAGAGAGAGAGGAAAAGCATGGCCAAATTGATTTTCAGCTGGATTTCAGCTCCACTCTTCCTCTCGCACTACTCATCGCTTGTCTCCTTGTCTCCTCTTGTTGTCGTCCTTTCCTCTCCTTTCTATTTGTTTCTTCTACACTTTATGCCTTTACTTTGAATTATTTCCCTCGACTCCCCTTTCTGTTTATCGTCTCCTATCCTCTTTTCTTTTCATCTCATTTACTTCTCTCTCCGCTTCTCCCCTTTTCTTTTGTTTCCTCTCATTGTTTTCTTCCTCTCCTCTCTTCTCTTTTTCATTAATTTCCTTTTTCTCTTTCCTTTCGTCCTCCCCTCTCCTCTTTGTTCCTTTCCTCCCCTCTTCCCTTTTTCATTTGTTGCCTTTTATCCTCCTCTTCTCCTTTATTCTTTCACTCACCCTTTAATCTTCTACTCCTCATCACTTGTTCTCTTGTTTCCTCCCCTCCTCAACATCCTTTCCATCCTCCTTTCCTTTGTATTTGTTTCCTTTCATCTTCACTTTCCTCTTGTCCTTCTCATTCATTTCCTTTTCTCTTTCCTTTTGTCCTCCCCTCTTCTCCTTTATTCATTAACTCACCATTTAATCCTCTCTTCTCATCACTTCTCCACTCGTTTTCTCCTCTCCTCATCATCCTTTTCCTTTCCTTTTTATTTGTCTCCTTTCATCTCCTCTTTCCTCTCATCCTCCTCTCCTCTTTCTTTTATCCTCTTTATCTTTTCATTCCTTTCCTTTCATCCTTTCCTTTCCTTCCCTCCTTTCACCCTGTTCCTCCTGTCCTCTCCTCAGTGCTCCAGGTTCTGGTCCCATGTTCCGGTCCACCACAGTGGCGGTCGAACCAGCAAACCAGACCAGACCGGAATTGGCGCAAAACTGGGGCGACATCCGTACGAGCGGCGCCTCACTGGGAACAAGTAAGAACTCTTTTTATTGGCATAAAAGGCATGTACTCGGCTTCTTAAATAGTTAATGAGTGTGTGTTTGGTTTCGGTGATGGAGACATCACTCTTGATATTGAGTGTGATCTGCTGCGGCAACGCTGAAATATCTTTATTGGCAGAAGCCTTTTTAGAAAGGAAATGAACAGCTCTGAAATCTTTGTAGTGGATGTTAAATGCACACAGATGTGTTGTTTCGGTTGAGGGAAGAACTGGTGAACAACATAACAAGTGGAACAATTAATGAAAAATCGTTCCAGGGGCTCAGACACGAAATGATCAGACACACGTTGACCAATTGCAAAAGGTCTCGACAGTGTTGACCTTGAAGTGGATATAGAATTGGAGAATAAAGGAAGCCATCGTATTAGTTAATTCACACATTCACACAACATTTTATAACCCTAACTCTGCTGGAGTGTAAACTGCTCCACAAAAGAGATCAACATGGTTTGCATTATGGTCACTCATGAGAAAAGAGTTGATGTTACAAACACATTCCATTAAATGTAAGGGGTGATCTCTGGTTGTGGTTGATGTCGCTAAAGATTAGCCTCAAGGCTAACGTGATGGTGCACCGTCAGTATCTTATTTTGACTTCCTTTACTTTGAATTTTACAAAAAATCAAGTTAAACTGTTATTACCCAGCGAGTGACCAAAGGTGTAAATGGTTACCGATAAGGCGGCAACCCTCTGATTATGAAACGTGAAGCCAATGCGTAAGTGTCTTCATGTTGCATTATCTTTGATGGCCATCAGGGGGCGACTCCTCTGGTTGTATAGAAGTCTATGAGAAAATGACTCTACTTCTCTCTTGATTTATTCCCTCAGTAAACATTGTAAACATGAGTTTATGGTCTCAATCTCTAGTTTCAAGTCTTCTTCAATACAGCATGATGTTCATTTAGTAAATGATGCTCCATTTAGAGTCAAACAGACCATAAAGCAGGGTATGATTTAGGGCGGGGCTACACAGGGATTGACAGGTCGCTACCAGAGCGTCTCTAAATCCCTGTTCAACCTGAAGCTTCAAAACAGCATTCCACAAACAAAAGGGTGATGTCACTACAACTACTTCTTATATACAGTCTTTGTTACTTATCTCAGAAGATTCACATTCACTGCTGCAGAGCCCAGAAGCACATAACTGGTTTACCTCTTTTATTTCGTGATAAATCACTTTTCAAACTAACTATATGCAAAAGAAAAATGCACCCGAGTACAACTATCTTAAACTAATGCAGTCAGTATTTTGTGCTCCCCATTCATCAATGTTGGTGAAGTTATTAGAAAACACCTCTCAGTGCAGCACAAATCAATTCAACAGCACCACAAAATACAGCCTTCAAAATGACCATGAAGTTGAATTAACAACCCTTTCAACAAAAAAATGAACATTAAGAATGAGATTGGAGCAATATTTTCCAGTTAAATGTGTCATTCAGTCTGAATTTGTTCTGATTCAGGGGCTGATATCATCTCCCCGCAGTCCATCGCCAGTGGATTGAAGAGTGGAAGATTCATTTTTTTCTAATAAAGAAAGCATGAACATGAAATTTGGCAGCAGCCTTCCTGTGGCTTCGAAGAAACAATAAATTGTCACCCTGTCTTTTCAGAAAACACATCGGTTGCATATTCAGAAAAGTTTTCTTTTTCTCATTTTAAAGTTGAAACACGATGGAAAAACTCGACAACTGCATTTAAAGTCGACCCTCTCCGAGTGCTAAATGTGAAAATACATTTAGTATCGGAGGAGTAATAATTCATCCGGCGGCTTCCCTTCTAAAACGTCCCGAATGTTTAACAAAAGAGGTTTCTGGTGTGAGTGGAAGGCACATTATGGATTACTTTTAAAGTTATAGTCATCTTAAAACCTTCATTCAAGAAATAATTTGCCTGAATCATCTGTCCTCACTGATGTTTGGACAGATGAATGTCTGTCAGCATGTTGTGCTCCAAAGTGGGTACAAACAAATGGAAATAACATATTATAATAAAACGCTTAATCTTATCCCCCCCACACACCCCATTTCTAAGTGAGCCGCACATTCATCTCTGTGCTTATGTTTTTCTTTAAGTCCATCCTACACCCATTAATCACATTCCGATGTGTTGAAGCAACAAAAGAGTACCGCTGAGGAGCCAGAACGCTGAATTAATGCATAAGGAGCTTACTGTATGGGAAGGCTTCATAATGAATGCTATTCTTCAACATGTATCCCTTCCTACTCCTTTCTTTGGCGTCAGGTTAGGCAGATAATCCTGTTATGTTTTGCATGTAAATGAAACCAGTGTCAGCTGCTCTAATCCTTTCCCCGCTCTCCCCTCCATCTACAGAGCCTCAAACCTCGCTGATCCAGCCCTTCCTTCCCCTCGACCCGGCGCTGGAAAACAGACTCCTGGGCAACACACAGTGGACGTTTAACCCGATGGACACCAACGGGACGACGACTCCTGCTGCTGAATCCTGCGTCCTAGACAAGGCTCAAATGGACTACAATGACCTGGCCGCCAACAACAACGCTGATCACGCAATTTCAGCAACAAACAGCCATTTTAACAAGATCCCTTGGGCTCATAATTACTCCAACCACCCAATTACTCCCTACAATATCCCAACAACTGCCACAAACACCACCACTAATGGCTCAATTTTGAACAAATCCACTGCGACCAACTACAGCGAGAAAGTCCCCACCGCCCCCGACATCAGCATCAACAGAGCGGCGTTCGGACCAAACTTCCAGTCCATGCGCAGCAGAGTCCGTCCCGTTTCCTTCTCGCTGCCCAAAAGGAGCTGCGTCCTCCTCCACCAATCGGCCGCCGTCTTCATCCAAGCCGGACGAGGCTCCGGTTTGTCGGGGAAGCAAGAAGGCGTGACGGCGCAAGAAAGAGTCAAAGACCTCGGGGAGAAAGTCGCGGATCAGCAGCTCAGATCTCAGGTATCTGCAGACGTGGATGTTGCAGGTGTGGGTAACTGGGATACTGGAAACCAGTGCAGTATGGATGTTAAAGCTGCAATCCAGCACTCCGAGGCTGGAGCCAATATGTCTACTGAGACGGGGACTGGAGGACTCTCTGGGACTGGAGCCCAGGTTTCTTTATGTAATCGCAATGTGATCGGAGTTGAGCGCTCCGTTATCAGTGGGAATGGAGCCCAGCTCTCCCTATGCAATGACCGTGGGACTGGAGCCCAAGTCGGCAGTGAAAGTGGGACTGGAGCTCATCTTTATTTAAACAGTGGGACACCAGGACAGATTTCTGACAGTGTGAGCACAGTTGCGGCTAAAGATTCAGTATGCAGAGACAGCGAGGCTGACACCCGCGAAGATGAGATAAACCCTACTCAAGAAGCAAAAGATCTGCTTTGTCCCGCTACAAATCAGCCTGAAAGACCAGATCTTGGTGTTGTAAATGACACCAAAGGGTCTTCAATCCAAACACAACCCAAAGAAACAAACCCCACTCCGTCAAACTCTAAAGAATCAACTTCTTTGCCTCTGAATCGTCCCAAAGAGCCGTTTTGTCGAGTCCTGAGCCGAGACGGTAGTCGGGTTCTTCTCTGGCCGTCGGAAATGGTCAGCTACACCAGGACGTCGCCCTCCATCTCCTTCAGCGTCAACCCTCTCCTCTACGACTTCAGAGCACATAACAGGGCCAAGGAAGGGGGCGAGGAAAAGAGAGGGGGGCTGGAGGACGGGAGGGAGAGAATAAAGCCGCCTGTGATCAAACAACCCGACTGCCAACAGAGGCAGGAAGCTATGGAGGGAGGAAGGGAGGTGAAGATAGATGAAAGGGAAGAAGAAGATGAAGGAGGACAGGCAGGAAATCCTATGGAACTTGTAGCCCATTGTAGCGGCGGCGACGCAGCTCCAGACCGCTGCGGTTGCCGTGATGAAAGCGCTTTAAAATTCGTTCCCGTCTCAGCAGAATGCCACCTCGCACCGACGCCGGGCCTTCAAAAACCGGGCAGAAAGAGGAGGAGGAAGAGGAGGGGAGGGGTGAGGAGAGGGATGAGGAAGAGGGGGAGGAGGAAAAGAGGAGAAGAAACCGACAGAAAAGACTCCGGAAGGAGGATAATAAGTAGCGTTTCTGAGAATCCGATGTTTGAAGGGAGAGGAGACGAGAGGTTGAGGAGAGAGGGCGCCGAAAAAGAGGAGAGGAGAGAAAAAGGGCTATTAAGTAATCTTGCAGCGCATCGGCTGTTGGGAGGGAGAGAAAAGAGGATGAGGGGAGAAGAGAGAGGGATAAGAGGAGATCAGACGGAGCGAGAGAGGGCAGGTAGAAATGACGAGAAGAGAGGAGAGCTATTAAGTAATCTTCCCGTGAATCGGTGTAATCGGTGTAACCAGCTGTGTCTGCAGGTGAAAAGGGAGGCCAGCCAGCATCAATCCCAGCAATCAGCCTCCGGATGGGGCCAGGGGCTCAGAAAGCTCCTCTGTAGGGGAGCAGCATGCAACTCAGTGATTAGCCCCGTCCACAGGTCCGTTATTGAGGCCCCACGCTGTCCTGCAATTACGCCCGACCCTGCTCAGAATGACAGAGAGACGGGGGAGATGCAAAAAAATACACAAGCAGGGAAGTCGCAAGGGCAGAGGGATGAGCAGCAAAGGAATCCGAGGAAGACGGAGATAAGAGCCGCTCAAGAGAACGCGTGCAACCTGGTGATTAGCGGCGCTTCTTTTCCCTGTCGCGACGCGGCACGTGGGCCGGAAATTGGTCTTGATCCTGCACCGCGCGGGGAAACAGCGTGCGATCCAGCGATTAGCCTCGTCCCCACTCCCTTTAGAGACACAGCATGCAGTCAAAGACAAACAACACCTGCAGGACACGGCCGTTATGTGTCGGGCACGGCGCCACGCTGCTCCGCACAACAGATAGAAGCACAGGCGAGAAGCGTATCATCCGGAGCGGACACGACCCTCGCTGGCGATGCAATTACAAAGGAGGGGGTGTCGAAGGGAGCAGCAAACGGCGGCAAGAGGAAGACGGAATCGCCCGAGGCCGGGGAAACACCGAGGAAGAAACGTAAGAGGGGAAGGAGACAGACGAGGAGAGTCTTTGGTGCTTTGAGGCAGGAGGAGGGAGGTTGTGTCGGGTCGATTGCTGACCTCGACGTAGACGAAGACCTCGCGAAACTCAACGCCAACAAGACTGGGACACTTCCTGACATCTGCATGTGCATTACAGAAGAAAACACTGACTGCCACTCTCTTTGCAGGACAAAACACAGTCTGTGTCATGAAACAAATATCAGTGAGGGAACATTTAGCCGTAACACCGCCGACAAACTGAACTGCGGCTGTCATGACGGTAAAGGCGTGAACGGACACGCCTCTGTAAGCGAGGGACAGAGGAAGTGCCGGACTGAGAAACCTTGCAGTGATTGTCACACCTGTAACCACGATCAGTGTGATGAAAAGTGCAACAGGGACGAGAAACACGATGACTCTACTCATGACAATCACGATCCGAGCTGTAGCGAGACGGACAAAGACGATCGACCTCCTGATCACGTGGACAAACTCGGCTCAGCAAACCGGAGCGACGAACCTACCTGTAACGCCACGGACACACCTGTGGACTTGTTTACCTGTAGCACAGATAGTAACACACACGCTGACCACTGTCAATATGAAAACAAGCAGAGTGAAAGCATGTCCGCTCACAAAGACAAAACAGATCTTTGTGTGCAAACTGCAGCTCAGAGCTCAGAGTGTAGCGACTGTAAAGCCAATGGCACGTGTTGTAAGAAGTGTGATTATGACCGTATGAATAACAAAAGCGGGCTCTGTGAGGAGGACGAAACCAAACCGCAGTGTCACATTCCACACAAAAGCAACCGCTCTGATTCAATTGATTACAAAACCTGCAGCGGTATTGATCAGGGACATGGAGACGGCTGCGATGATATTGACGGTGGTCGGCGTGATTGTCTCAACGGTAACCGTGTCTCTGATTGTGATCGCCGTGGTGATGTTGTTGATAGGAACAGAGCCAGTGTGCATGCGGAGGAGCAGCAGGGAGACGCCGAGAAGGGGAGGAGGAGGGAGGAGGAGGAGGAGGAGGAGCGGCAGACGGAGAGGAAAAGGCTGAAGGAGAAGCAAGCGGAGTGGGAGAGGGAGTGGGTGAGGAGAAAGGAAAGGGAGGACAGGGAGAGAAGGAAGGAGGTGGATTTCGAACACCTCTACGCGGAGAAGAGGCCTCGTTTCCATCGCGCCCTCCCGACGCAGTGCATCCCCCTCCACGCTCCCCTCCTCCTCCCGCCTTCCTCCACCTCCTCTTTCTCCTTCCGTCACACCATCATCCAGCACCACCTCTCGCTCCTCCCGCCTCCGTCGCACCTCCCCGTCCACTCGTACCCCCATCTTCTCCCCTCTTTCTCCCCCCTCACTCTTAATGCACCTGCTCCTCCTCCGCCACCACCACCTCCTCCCCCTCTTCATCCCTCTTTCTACTCCTCATCCCACATCCCCTTCCTGGATGCTCCCGGTCCGTATCCCTTAGCGACGGCGTTTCATCCCATGCAGAGTCACCACCCGTCTCTGTATCCTCCGCCCCATCATGCAGTCCTGCCCTTACAGGTGTTGTTCTAATAAAATCATATTAAAGCTAAGAAATAGACAAATTAAAGGTACATTCTCCCATTTTTCCAATTCAGAAGTTGTCAGCTGGACACAAGCAGCTTGCATGCTTCATTACCTGCGTACTCGAAGCCGGGATGAAATACGAAGTTTAAGAATTAAGTAGCAAAACAAATACGGATGTTTCTTAAAGCCAAACCCCCCGGCAACCACATCACCCCGTCCAAACACTCGAAAGCGCTGATTCACACATGTGAAAAAAGAAATGATGGCTAATTATCTTCATCAGTGGCAATCCCGCTGGAAATGAGCCTCAGGTGTGCAGCCAGTGGAATCGTAGCGGGGCTACACAGCTGGGCTCGCTTTCCCTCGGCAGGAAAAATCAGTCAACTCTCTTTGCATTTTAAAAACCGATGGTTTGTTCGGTTTCAACGCACGTTTGGAATCTGTGGTTTGAGACTTTTTAAGGACAAATTCCGTCCTCAGATATCTTCAATCTGTGATAATAAATGCAGGATTCTTTTTTTTTCTTGTTGAAATTTACATTTTTCTCCCCTGAGAGTTTCCACTTCAGTTGGTGATTTTCCTATTTTTCCCCCTGAATGACTTTAAAGACAGATGTGAACTCGATGCTCTCAGCTGGAGGTTATTAAGAGCTGATGTCCTGCATGACATTTTAAGCTATAGCCTCTGTTTTTGCTGGCCCTGGTCAGAAAGTCTATTTACCCTATGGAGGGTGTCTAAAAGGTTATAACAAGACCCTGGGGTTTCATGTTTAATATGAATATTAAAAATGAATATATCTAAATCTAGTGCCTCATCATTTTAACAAAGATATAACGATCATTTTGTCAACAAACGTCTCTGAACAGCACTCGTGCACATTCAACCTTATAACTTAAAAAAAGCTCAAACTACCGAACAGCCATTCTGCACACTAATAAAGTGATTACATTAAAATGTATGCTGTGCTGCATCTTTAGGCTAAAACAAGTTGTTTTTTGTGCACTGATGATGGAAACTGCACAGCAAGGAAATTGAGCTGCTCACAGCTGGAGAAGAAAAATGCTTCAGGAACACAAAATAAACTGGCATTGGCATTTGAAAGTGGCAGTTTGATTGACGTCCAAAGGGACAATTCTTGTGTCATTTTCTGTTAGTATAAAGTAAATAAAAATTAGAACATGCTGTTTTAGTTTGTAGCATAAGACATGGGGTACAGACGGTGTGTTGTATTTCCGCATACAGGCCTACTGATGCTGTCATTAGTGTACAAATTGTATCTGAGCCTCTTCTGAAGTGTATTTCTCCCTGTGTGAGAGTCGAACGTCGGAGTAAAATGTTAAGTTTGAATTAAAAGCCTTTGCTCTTTGATTTTGAGGGACTGACTCCAGCGTCTGACCTTTACTCCTGACGTTTTAGACTGTTGATTTTCTGCCATCTCGCCTGATTGGAGCCCGCACTAAAAATATCCCAAGTGTGGTGGATAACTTTACATTTAGTGACTCATGCAAGGAAACAAAAGGCCAAAACACACACACAGAGTGATTCAACGTAATACACCCGGCTTCAACAGGGCCGTGTCCCTAGGAGAGGAAAACGCAGAGATGAGGATGATGTGAGGATTTGATTGTCAGGTAATCACAAAACAAACATCCACCGCTTGTCATTCATCACTTGCTTTTGTTGCCAGGTTGACAGGAGATTTTTTTTTCCACACACAGTGTCTCGCGGCAAAATAACACAGAAGCTTCTCGACGCATTGTTTCATTCATATGCAGGAAAGTTCAAAGCGTTCCCTCTTTTTGCGGCCCCTCAGGGTGGATTTTTCCTTTAAAAGCTAAGGACTTAGGACAAAAGCCACATGTGAGAAAGCGTAGATCCGCCCTTCTTCTTTCTCCAAATTCACCACTTTTGAGTCTAACTCTCTGTGTCATTAAATGCAGCAGAAATAACTCGCAATTAACAAAACATCCAGAGAGAGATGCGTGACGCTGAAGACTTTTCAGAGATGTAAATGCATGAAGTGACTCCCACACTTTATAAACACATTGTTTGTTTTCCTCTCTGGCTCCTCTGAAGTTGAACATCTGGCTGCGATGGCTTTGGGGCATAACTGGCAGCGCCTACCCATCTCAGCGGCTATAGATTGTTCCTTCGCAGGCAGCAATGACAAACAAACAAAAACAAATATGCATGAAATGAAAAACGACAAGTAGCAGATTTTGTGGGCGGATTGCCCGTCCACACTCTAACTAAGACTTTCAGGCATGCACAAGTAAAACACCCATTGGTCGTATTGATCCTTGTCGCCTGGACAGACACTTTCTACAGCACAACATCTTCTACTCACAGCTCAGAGTGAAAGGAAAAACGGCAGAATCCTATTTAGCTGGCGTGACAGCGCTCACACGGCGACGTGTTCTCTCCCCGTAGCTCCGTACCACCAGGGGTTTGAAACCATATGTTCTCTATGAACGTAGGTTTTATTTATGATTATTATGTGATATAACTGTGTAAATTAGAGGGGAATAAAAGCTGTTATTAGATGTATTTTTGTAGAGAAACCTCAGTTGAATGAGGCACAGTTTTTTGTATCATGTGCTCTGATGCTATTTTAGCGAGTAAATTAACTCCACACTTTGTTTGTCCTCCTGTTCAGCTGTTGTACATAAGTTAATTAAAGTCCTGATGATGAAATGAATGGGTTTTAAAGATCTGCAGTTTCCAGTTATGTCTAAGAAATGTCTTAAGATCCTGATAAATGAATATTTGGCTACATTTCTTTTGGTGTTAACCAATTTCAGCAGACGTGTATCCAAAGGTATTATCCCTGCAAATATGATAGATCTAGTGAATCCATCAAAACAAATTACTCTGAAAATGGAAAATAAATCAGTAGACTTGATATCTGTGTGTCTCGTTTTTTGTTCTTTTACAGAGAAAAACCTGCAAATTACTTTAATAAAAACTCCATTATCAGAAGACAAATGTGTGACTCAATGCCTTTTATCACCAAATACCTGTAACTTTCCCTCTGTGTGAAATAATAAAGAGTTTGGAGCTCGTTCAGAGAATATTTTCATCACTATTCACACTGAAAGCATGAATCACCACGGTTACCTCGTGGTTTTATGCCTCCGACAAACAGTCAAGTAGCATTTTACATCCATGTTCGTCCAAAATGTCATTAAGTCTTATTTTTATCCTATTAAGTATAACAGAAATGTAGTATTTAATACTAATACCAATGATATTCCACCATTCTTGATACACAATTTGATACCAGAGTAAAAAACAAAACAATAAATATGATATATTTCAACATACACTCCTTACAACACACACTTTTTTCTGAATTTATTATCAATTCTTTATTATTTGCCTTATTTCACCAACAAAAACTGTATTTTACAAGATAACATTTTGCATAAACTTGGTACAAAAGTATAGTACAAGTTAATATGACATCTAAATATCCTTTTAGACATTGTGAAATTGTAATAACTAGCATATGATAACAGTAGTATTACAACATACATGACCAAAAACATATTTTGTGAGGTCACAGTGATCTTGATCTTCTATGTACAGACGGACGGACCGACAACATGAAAACGTAAAACAGATCATAAACCTAGAGGGGAATGAAAGACTCCAGTGAGTTCACAAACACTCCCACGGTTGATCAGATGCTTTGGGACTGAGACCTGTGTGTGTGTGTGTGTGTGTGTGTGTGTGTGTGTGTGTGTGTGTGTGTGTGTGTGTGTGTGTGTGTGTGTGTGTGTGTGTGTGTGTGTGTGTGTGTGTGTGTGTCTATGTGGCTCCAGAAGGCCCTCCGACAGCTGGGACCATCATGTTCAATGATTAAAATAGCGTCAAAACCCAACATGTTCAACACCTGGGGCTGTTTGAGTGTGTGTGTTTCTTACATGTGTACAATATGTCCATCTGTCTGTCTGTGTGTGTGTGTGTGTGTGTGTGTTGGTGGGGGTGGAAAGCAACAAGCGCAGCGAGTGTGACATGTCAAGTTCAACGGTTCTCAGTAATTTGCTTCGGTGACCTTTAAAAACCAACAGACCAACATTAAAACTTGACTTTATGGAATTAGTTTCAAAGCGTGTGTGTGTGTGTGTGTGTGTGTGTGTGTGTGTGTGTGTGTGTGTGTGTGTGTGTGTGTGTGTGTGTGTGTGTGTGTGTGTGTGTGTGTGTGTGTGTGTGCTGCCCTGAACTCAGCCTCTCACAGTCTTTGAAATTCTTTTTTCTTTTCTCCGCAGGCTTTCCAGAAAGGTTGATGTGTGCCTCGGCTCACTCAGGCACTTTACGGCGAATGAGTTAATAGATTCCTCGGCACATTATGGTTTTGCTTCCTTTTTTTGCTTTCGACCACAGAAACTACTCAACGGCGAGTTAAAACCCACAGCAGTGGTTTACTGAGTACGTCATCGGAGGGCAGAGAGACAAAGCTCTTCAGAAACGCATCCATTAATGAGCCATCCTGGCTGCTGTCAGTATCTTTGGGCTTGAAGAGAAACCAAATACGTTGAAAGATTTATGATATTTTCATACAGAAATAACTTTAAAATGATTTATGTATCAGAGGAGCTCGAACGTAGACAGGCGGATAGAGTATTGCTGGTGGCCTGTATAAATACTTAATTAGGAGATGGCAGAAGTTATAATACCTAAAATTTTAACCAGCATAAAAATGTCATTATAGACAGAATATGCATTATTTAAAAATAAATCAGAACAGATAGGATTGAATGCTTTTTTTCCAGCTTAAACCAGATTTATATGCAAACAAATGAGCGTATTTTTTAATATACTACTTATTTCTGCTCCCTTGGATTTATTTTGTACACAGTCCTTCTGTTTTTGCTCTATGAGTCATGAAATCTGTGTAAAACTTTGTATTTGAACACATTATTCAGCTTTAGTCTTCACTTGTTTTCTCTGAAAAGCTGCTTCTCTCTCTGTGTGTGTGTGTGTGTGTGTGTGTGTGTGTGTGTGTGTGTGTGTGTGTGTGTGTGTGTGTGTGTGTGTGTGTGTGTGTGTGTGTGTGTGTGTGTGTGTAAAGTCAACATCAGCGACAACAGCTCATTTAGATTTTTATCCCTAAAGCTGTTTGTTTGTTTGTTACTTTAAGGCTGTTTTCAGACAAACAGCCCCCTCATTCATTTGCATGTGACTGCTGCATCGGCTCCGCTCCGACACAAAAAAAAGACAAAAAGTTAAACAATACTCAACCTTTGCTGCATCAACTGTGACGTTTAATTTGCATCCTGATTGTCACGACGAAAGATAAAATCAGTGCAGTGTTTTTGGGTGTCTGATTATCCTTCAAACTAAAAAAGATACGTCACTCAAACTGAACTTCCTGGACTTTTCATCTCCGCACTATTACCTGAAACAAACTGCCCCAACTGACACAGCAACAACAACGTCCAATGAAAGTTTGGGCAATGACGAAGCAGATTTTAAGTCTCAAAACAAAATCAAAGATTCATTACTTTAAGTTTTAAATTCTCATAAATAAACTGCCAGTCAGAGTCAGTTGTGTTTCTAATAGCCTCTTGGAAGTTTCTATTTCGATGTTGTGTTTTCAACAAATGCTACGTATCCTCAAATAATGGTTCATATGAAATCTTACAAAAAGTTAGGCCTCAGTTTTCATCTGTTTTCCTAAGAAACTCAAACAACACGTGTCAATTTCCGCTCATTACATGCATACAGTCTTTTCAAAATAATCTTCCATCTTCACAGGAAACAACTCCCTTAGGTTTAGGCAACAAAACTATGTAGTCAGATTTAGGAAAGGATCGTCATCTGGCTTAAAATAACTACTTAAGAGCCATTACTGAAGTACGCAAGTTACGTGACAAAATAAATCAAGGTTGATATGTCATTTCACACAGGGGCTTGTGGGTTAAAGATTGGTGGTTGTTTAACATATCCACCTCCAATCCCCTTTTGTTTTTTTGCTGTCTTTAATCTTCATGATCATGATTTTAGTGGATAACACACAAAATTATTTTGAGTGATATCCACGCATTGTGGTGCATTATTTTTCATAGGTGAAGCTATGAATGCTGGATGAGACCAGGCCTGATACAGTTATGAAAAGGACTGCCTGTCTTGTTTTTTATTCTTCCAGGATAAATGGTTCAAGTCCAGAAATCAAGTCACATCTTTGGAACAACGCCATCCAGTCGGCTGATCTATTTGTAAAATGTCTGCACTCATTAAATCTTCATTACGTTTATACCGACTATAACATATCTTATAGCTCACAGTCCTGCTCTAACGCTGCACGTTTCAGCAGAAAAATAAACATCATTAATCACCTTTTTAAACCACTATGAGCATAATTTAGTTGTTAAATCGACAGGAACATTTCATGCTGCTCTCTGTCTGTTAAACACGTTGCCTAATGTGATCAGACACAACAGCTGAGAAATGAAAGAGCCGGCAGTAAATCAGACACGTTGAATGATGTTTGAACATCATCGCAGACTTGTTGAAATCACAGTGAAACAGCGTTTCGGAGGACGCTAGATTGCTCCCTTTGGTTTTATGGATTTGGGGCAGACGGTGACGGCGATCCAGAGGATGAACGTTGGGATGAAACTGAAAACAGAAAGATTTTTAGGAAGCTTTGTCTGGAAAGTTCATTATCATTTTGGTTTTGGACTTCAAGCTTTAGAGCATCCTCAGATTAGGGCTGAGGGATTCTGAAAAAAATATCAAATTGGGATATGATTTGCATATTAGGGGGAATGATTTGTATTTTCTTTGAAAAACATATTCAATTGATTATGATGTGATTTTTGCAGGGATCTGTACCGAACAAAGATGTCTCTGCAGCTCCGCTATATTATGTATCATGACACACATTTCACTGTTAACAAATATTGTGCCTCCTGTGATTTGAAAACTCCATAATGCCATTTCAATAGAGATTTGAAAGAATTGTGCAGCCTTCGCTCGGACAGATATGTTTGTGTGTGAGAGCTTAAAATCAATCCCAAAGGGATTCTGAGTGGCACATATACTGAAATACTACAGTGGTTTGTAAGGGAGGATTTCACAGACTATTCAGTTTATGGGCTTTGTGCACACAGAAAGACAGTAGCTTGGATGGATAATTAAAAGCAAAGGGGTGATGCTGGTCTATCTGAGTGGTAATATGATGACGAATAATTGTTGTCATAGAAACATTTTCTGCCAGAAAAAGAAGCTGTAAGGACACAGGTACTAATAGTCTGCCCGTCATGTTCTGAATCAATATTTGGGATTTAATACTGTAATTAGTATTAAATAAAATCCAAAAATAGACTTGCTTTCATGGAGCGACTACCTAGTCCTCCGATCACTCAAAGGGCTTTTACCCTTTACGTCAACAATCACCCATTCACATACATTCATGCAAGAGGCTGCCATACAAGATGCCACCGGCTCATAGTCCTGTCTAATCAGTCTAATCTAAATGCTCATTCACGCACACTCACACACATGCAATTTGGGGCTCAGTGTCTTGTCCAATGAGGCTTTGTCATGCGGACTGGAGGAGCTGCTGATCTTTCCGATTAGAGGACGACCCGCTGTACCTCTGAGCCACAGCCGCCTCTTATATATCAGCACTTGATTAATACATTTTTTTATCAAATCACGTTAAATATGAGACGTGGACGAGAGGTCACACCAGGCAGCAACCTCTGGTTCTGCTGAATGAATCCAATGCGCAAGTGTCTTAAGACTTGCATTCTCTCTACTGACCAGCAGGGGGCGACTCCTCTGGTTGTATAGAAGTCTATGAGAAAATGACTCTACTTCTCTCTTGATGTATTCCCTCAGTAAACATTGTAAACATGAGTTTATGGTCTCAATCTCTAGTTTCAAGTCTTCTTCAATACAGCATGATGTTCATTTAGTAAATGATGGTCCATTTAGAGTCAAACAGACCATAAAGCAGGGTATGCTTTAGGGCAGGGCTTCTGTGATTGACAGATCGCTGCTGCTACCAGAGCTGTATTCAGCGTCTCTACGTCACTCCTCCTCCGCATTCCAAATATGGTAACCTCCGTTCATTCTTTAAAATGGTTTACATAGGTTGTCATGTATGAAAATAACAAAATAACAAATTAATAACAAAATATGATTTTATCTCTTTTTAGTCCATATAAGCAGTTAATCAGTGTAACCATGATCTCTTTAAGAGGTTTCCACTGTACTTAATATTTAGGTACTTTTGTAAATATTAAATGTTACTTTGTCCCTTTCCACTATTTTAGAAATGTAGATTCTGATTTTACATTCCACCTCAGCTAAAATCATAGAATATGGCTGTTGTCAGTAGAATCTTTTTTAATGAATATTTAAAAATACGTCCTTCCTGCAGCTCGATGACTTTTGACTGAAGAGCTTGAGAGTTTTATCCAAGCCAGTAAAGCAGCACCTAATCTCCTCTTTTTCTGGCTCTTTAACATTTTAGCTCCAGCTTTGGAGATGTTCTTGTTTCATTATGTCACTTTCTTCAATTTTGAGGATTTTAAATTAAATTTTTATATACCAAAGTGCATTTGACTGCAAACATTGGCACACTTTTATAAAGTAGAAATGTCAAGGCAGGACTTTTAACTTGTATTATCATCCCATCGTGGCCTCACTACATTAACTTGAGGGAAGTGGCGGATCCTGGAGGCATTACTCAGGCTGTGTGCGGTGCACCGACACGCTGGTAATGGCTGTGTGGGACGGGCCAATGCTTCCCCTCGCAGGAAGTCAAAACTCTGAAAGCCCAGAAAAACCACAGGGAAGCAGCAGAAAGCAATAACATTTGTTCTAACATTTTTGATCACCCCTTGCTACTGTGCAGAAATGGGTCACGGCTGCCAAAGACGCATCAAAAACGGTGTAGTCGTCTGAGTCAGTGGAATCTCTGATGGGTCTTTATCCACCACGCTGTCAACACGCTTTTCAAAGCTGACGATGTTTTAGTGCTGAGGAACTAAAAAGGTTTTTTCAGCCTCTCCACTTTTCTGTTCATTTATGTTCGGGTCTCTCCATTAACCCGGAGTCGCTGGTTTCTCTCTGTTGTTGCTTTCTGTTTAGGTGAAACAAAAGGTTGTTCTGCATTGAATTCTTCTCTACGCTGCGCTTCCATTGCTCGCTTTGTAAAGTGATTCATCATCTTTAATCAGCACAACTCGTTCTGCGAGCGAGTTTAAGCAACTTTACAGCTGATTGTGTGATGGAACAAAACACTATCGAGGCTTCTTGAGAATCCCTGACCAACTATTTTCTTCTCTATAAGAAGTCTAAAAGCACAGTTACAAAGTCGGGCTCCCATTCAAATTCAGAGTTTCTGGGGTTGCGATAGATTTGACATTGAGAAATTGCTTGCAGGATCTTTATTTGACCTTGATCGACCAATAAGGTTTGACTGAGGAAGAAACAAGCAGGTTGGGCTTCAGGGTGTTTTTTCAGTGAGTCGATGTATCTACTTTTGAGAAAAGTATCTTCAGAGGATAAATTCAGGATGTAAATTAAAAGAAGAATGTTTTTCTCAGGCAATAATATTTAAAAAAAAAAAAGCTGGTCTGTTTAGATTTTAGATTAGACATTGATGAATTCAGGTATTCTTTTTTACAGAGTTCCACTGTAACGTTGGAGGATTGCAAACAGCAGAAACAAAACAATTCTCTGGGCGATATCTTAAAATGAGAGAAACACTTTCCATCGACTTCGACATCATTGATGTAAACAGAGTCCGCCTTCTCTCGACCAATCAGAGTCCAGCGCTCTTCACATTCACCGACCTCCCATCGATGAATTTTCCTGCGATCAAACATGTTGATTCCCCCGTTATTTGACTTTGTGCTGCAGACAAATCACTTGATCTGACCAATGTGATATGTTGGTGGAAGTCTCTGAAAGAAGTTGGATTTTTGTCTTTTCGAGATAAAATATTACAACCCTTATTTTCTCTTCCTCATTGTTTAGGATCCCACAGACTCCAATGCTGCATGTGTAAATAATAATTATTTTCTTCTGACCTTATTAAAACCTAGTTTCTAGAAAAGTATTGAGGTAGCGAGCCTTGCATTTGCTACAATGAAGACAAAGTATATTGAAAGGACCATAAAGCATTGTTATAACACAGAAAAAATAATAATTTCTTTTTTATTTGTTATACGGGAAAGGTGAGAACAAATAATATTACATTTTGTTGCCAAAAAATGTATTCAAACACAAATAAATGAACAGTATGTGATATCCCTTTTCCCTGTAGAGACTATTTTAAATCTCACCAGGAATAACAATAAGAGTAATAAAGATTTTTGTGATTTTGGAGACGTAATCCTGCATTAAAATAACTGTTGAAACCAATGTGAGCGTAGGAGAATCCATTTAACCACAGCTTTGTATACAGAAGTGATGAAAATAAGGAAAAGTAATGAAGTATCAAGCAATGTTAGGTGTGTTTGTATCTGTTTAAGAGGATCTAACAGAGGCTTTATCACCTTCAACGTGTTATTTGCGTCTCTTTAAAACTTAATAGCTTCAAGCTTAAATATTCAGAACTGTGTCAACAACCGTCAAGTGTCACGTTTCACCTGTGAAACTGATGCTTCATTGTTTTTGCTGTCGGCTCACAGCAGTGAAAATGACGATCTCACAGATTGCATAAAAAAAAAGACAAAAGCGTGTGTTTTTAATCAAACTTCAGTGATGAAATGCTGATGCACTTCCTGGCTGCGGTTTGCAGAGCTGCTGCCAGCGCTGTCGGTGCAGGTGGTGTTTGACGCCGGCCAGCAGCGGTGGAGTGATTACGGTTCAGGAGCTGAGTGGATGAACCGGCCAGAGCTGAGAGCTGCACGTCGGTTCAGTGAAGCTGATCCGACGGAGAGGTTTTCACCTGATGTGACATTAATGTGCTGATTGTCAATCTCCTAAATTACTTCGGCTCGAGGAGTTCATAATACGGGCTCTGAGGAAAACGTAGTCAGTGCTTTCATCTTGCAGTCAAAGTCTCTCAGTTACGTTTGTGGCTCTTAAGTGCTGGCAGTGTTTTTCTTGTCTCTGCATTCTGTCGCTATCAATTTAACTAAAAACTGTGTAGCGGCACACGGAGAACTTCAGACGGATGAAGCAGCCTTCAAACCTGGACATCTTTATTTCAGCAGCAGCACCTTTTTTTTTTTTTTTCTAAAGGGTTGTTATTTTCTGTAATAACAGTTGGTATTTCATAGTTATGATGACATTTTCTTCAACAATTTTAGTTGCTGGGTTTGGGGGAATTTGGCAAGACTGCTAGTCACAGATTTACAACAAGACGATGAGCAGAATTGGAATGAAACCACTCTAATTCTGACATTCTTGCATACTTCTGTTTCATGCTACTTTATACTCCTACTCCACTACATTTCTGAACAACATATTTCACTTTTTACATCACTACATTTATCTGACAGCTTTAGTTATTTGCTACATATAAAAACATATGATGCAGCACTAACTATACTATTAATCTGCACAGTAGTATATAAAGTATCTACAAGTGGCTCAACATTGACCAACTAAGACAATAAATTGCTCTAACAAATATTGTCAGTGATAAAAAAAGAAGATGGGAAATTATATTTTTAAAACATGGTATTTCTGTCACAGTTCTTCCTCCATACTGTCAGTAGCTCCATACTCCCTGTCACTCTGTCTCACTCACCTAATTGGCTCACTCTGTTCACCTGCCTGTCACTCTCTCTCACCACACTCTCCCTCACTCACCTAATCAGCCTCATGCAGTGCACCTGTCTGCCACGCCCACCTCATCAGCACCATCCCTCCCACCTGCTCACTCTGCTGCACCTCCACCCTGCAGTATTTAAACCCCAGTCAGTCACACGCTCGCTGCCAGATCGTTCGTTGCGTTTATGTCAGACCTTCCAGCATTTTCCCGTGGACTGACTTCCCGTTGCCGACCCTGCCTGTCTGGACTTCCCTGCCTTGCCTGTGCCCCGGTCAACGACTCAGCCTTCTGTCCCCGACCACCGGATTCCCCTACCTTGCATTTGCCTCGGTTAGCCGCCTTAGCCTTCTGTCCCCGACCACGAGTTTAGCCTCCGTCTGCCTGATCCCCTGCCTGTTTCCCACTGAGTCTGACCCTGCCTGTCTGTCTGCTGTGTGCTCAGCTTTAAATAAAGCTCCAGAACTTTATCTGTCTCCTGGTCGTACTGCTTTTGGGTCCACACCACATCCGTGACAATTTCTACTTATAAATAAGTTACTCTGTCTTAAAATTAGAGGTTTTCTAAAGGCACTCTGGTGCTCTGAAACACTACCGCTTATGTCCACAGGGGCCGCCAAAAACAACACAAAATTAAAGTTCCTCATAGTAGCTTTAAGTAGAGGGTCTGTGTACTTTACAAGATTACAAAAAAGGTTTGAAACAATACTACATTTTCAAAAAAGTTCTTCCTTAGTGAGCTAAACAGCTGTCATTCTTAGGTTTTACTGCATGGATTTATGATCGGACTATGGACAGGAATATCTTCTAATCTTTACATTTTTTTATATTTACTTGCCTGACTAAATACTCGTACTATAGTTGGTCAGATTACACATTCAAAATGCAGCACACATCCATGCCTTTATAATAGTTAAACAGGGGTAATAGTCAAAGGCATAACACCTGACTTTCCCTTAATGTTTATTCCTGATACTGTTAAGGGACTCTAATGATACTAATCACTGTATTAATTCATGTAATTATTCATCTGGACCGGGTTCATTCAGACATTGGCCATGCTTTAAAAAAATCACAGCCTCCTCATTTATCTCAAAGTGACCACTGCTTTGGTCCTGATGCTGACGGCTTTGGCGATAAGTCGAAGCTGAGTCCTCCAGGAAGTGAAAGATAATTTCTGCACCAAAACCAATGCGTCATCATCTGTCAGCACACTGTGTTGTCCAATCTAATATGTGGTAACTGTACTGTTTATCATGTGACCGTTGAGATAAAGCGTTTTGTGTTTGAACTAACAGATCTGTTACTCAAGCTGCACTTCCTGGACAATATTTATTCTCATCAGTAACTGAAGAGATGGCTGCACCATCTCTCTTCTTGAAAAAGCCACAAAAATGTTCACATTCATGTTGAGCTGTCACAAGTTTGTATTTTTCTCTCCTGTTTCTTCTTCTCACCCTTTCAGACTTTCCTTTCTCCCTGTTGGTCACATGTAAACATGATCTTTCATTCCTGACTCACTGAGTGAGATCAAACACAACATGTAACCTCAACTCAGCTTAATGGAACCTAATGTGCCGTGCGTTTAACCATTAAAGCTCTACAGCCGGAAAAACCTTCTCTGTATATGTAAAAAAAAAAAAAAAAAAACATATATATGAAGGACACATCCGCAAACCCACACAGGGGCTATTTTGGCAGAAAGCCACTCTTGAAGCAGTAATCCATAGTGATTGAACTGTGACATCCGAGCTAAAGCCGTACAGATGACAGGGCCGAGCTGAGTCTCTCATTTAACGGCTGTTCATTCATCAGCTTTTCCCCCTCCAGACAACCACAACAAAAACAGATTGGTTTGGTGATTTCAGAGTTCTGTTGGAACTGCATTTGTCCTTCCAGTGTTAAGAAAAATAATAATTGAGTTGACGTCTTGGATAGTCAGGAATAGATTTGTGCTCCCAAGAAACATCAGCATGAGTGTGACATCTGTGCCGCCGCGTGATGTTAATGATGACTTATAAAATTGATACTCCTTGTCCTCGGCTCCGATTGGCTCAGCCGAAGCCGCCGTTAAACACCCAATAAACGCACACCTGTGGCCGCATAAATGTTAATTTAAATGTTAATTCGTCCAAAAGGAAGATCTTCTGCTCGCACCGTGATTGGAGCTAAACTGCTTGATGGAAGGTCTCACTTATTACAGAGGGGATAAAAAGAAAAACAAGTTACATTTATTGAGCGTTTCTGTGTTACAGCCTTTGTTAAAGAAACACAAAAAAAGCCAGCATGTTGCAAGGCTTCACATCTCGCCTCTCGAGAGCTTTCATCGCTTCATGCATCGTCACATTAACAGTGAATAAAAAAGAACTGTGGATGTATTAAGAGTCGGTATAGAGAAGATATTTTTCCAAGTCCACAATGTCAGTCATCTTTTTTAGAGCGTCTGTGGTGCAGCGCTGCAAAAATGTCAGCTGTTGACATCACTGATTAGAGGGTTTTGCTCTCTGGACTCTTGTCTTTAGGGGGTGGAGGGACTACGCAGTTCAACCTCCTCCACAATTACATCAAAAGACACAGCGAGGAGGAGAGCAGGAGGGAGTCGTGAGGGGGAAGAGAAAAAGATGGGAGACTGAAGGAGCAGAAAATTAAAAAATAAGCCGCAGTGATTTAAGAAGAAAAGTCTTAAAATCCTGCTGATTGTAAAGCAAGTTGTGAAGGCTTATTGCTTCTATAAAAGTCTTAACACTAGTGTAATAAAAAGGGCCGCAGTCCTATAAATGATAAAGTTCAGGATCTGAATGCCAGCTCTGCTCTTGTTGACTAATAAAAACAGCAGTGATAGACAGAGGTGAGGAGCCGCAGCGTGATGTGAAAGTACTGAGTGCATGAAAACCGAGAGGAATACGCTTTCCTCTCCGACATTAAAGAGCGAACATGAAGCAGGCGGCGGTGCATACAGTCAGAGGTCTGACAGTGAAATTGTCAAAGTGTGGCGGGCTGAGTTGGGGGATCAAAGTGTGTATTTACCTTCAACTCCAGTGACCTGACTTAAATCCAAAAGCATGCAGTGAAGGTTTCCGCTGTCAGGTTTTCGACTTGAAATCAAAAGGTGAAGCTCATATGACTCTTCCTCATCCTCAACCGAGGGGTTAAGTCGTCTAACTTCAGCAGACTCGCTGAAAATGAATGATTAAACATGCATTGTATTGTTGCAAATACAAGAGAATAGTGTGTCCAGTTCAAGATAATGATAATAATTTAATGTTCGCATGATTTTAGAACTGAAATAATTGTTAAATAAAGTGATTCAATGATTGACAGATAATTAATTTGAAATCTGTTTTTGATCAAATATTAATAAAATGTGTCATTTCTCAAGCAAAATGGAAGAAAGTCACTGGTTTCAACTTCTCTTTCTTCTGTTTTGTATCATTGCTAATTGAATATATTTGGGTTTTGACTGTAAATCAAACAAAACAAGCCAATCTAAAGACGCCCCCTTAGATTTTAGGGAAATTGTGATTCCACTTTTTTCTGCCGTTGAAAACAAAGTGATGTTAGTTTCTGATGTTGTGATTGACGTCCACACATCTAAGCTGCATTTCGGTGCCTGAATTCCCTACTTTTTAAAAAACCCCAGTAAAGTCAGTATGACCTGCGGTAACAATCGTGGTGGAACATACAAAGAGATGAAAAGAGCACTTCTACTGTACTCCACTAACCAAGACGTCACAGTTCTGGACACTCAGAAAAATTTTCTCAGAACTGCGGCGCTAAAATAGAAACATAGAGCATCAGCAATGTTGCATAAAACACCCACGAAGAAGAGACGGAAATGTAAATGTCTATGAATGGACTTTAAGGTCCATAAAAACGGTGCAAACTCCATCTGCTGATCATATGATAGAAACTGTTTTAATTGCAATGACTCACTAATTAGACCGGCTATACACGGAAACATACACAGGAATTGGCAACAGATATTTTTCTGATATTATTTGTCATTAAGCACATGTTTCAGTCCTGGAATCATGCCAGAAAAATATACTAGTGGAGGTTTCTGTTTCCTATACAAATTGACTTTCTTTTGTCATTTTATTCACCTTAATGCCTCGCTTTGTTTTTTTTCCACGGGACGTTAATTTGTGGAAAACCTGAAACTGCACTGTGAACAAACCAGTGACATCTGCTCACCTCATTGGCAGACTTTTTACAGACTTTGTATTACCAATAAATCCCACGAAAAAGACGAAAAAACAAACAAAAAAAAAATTGATCCTGTCAACAAGTATTGTCTGTGCAGTCAGATTCCTCTGTGCCACGGAGCTCCATTGTTGCCCGGAAACAAATAAGTGAGTCACACTGTTGCACTGGGTGACATATTCCTTCATTACCATGAACACACACACACACACACACACACACACACACACACACACACACACACACACACACACACACACACACACACACACACACACACACACACACACACACACATATATACACACACAGTGTAGTTTATTTTGACTCAATCCCACACACACACACACACCGTCCTGCTGCCTGAAATACTCCCCGGAGATCCAAATGTGGATTAATCCGCCCCTGCAAAATGCTTTATTTACTACTGTCTGAGTAACAATTGCTAATAACAACATGAGACCAGCTGTTTTGGGGACTTAGTAAAAAAAAAAAGATTAAAGTCAAACTTTAATACTGATGTTTTAAATGAGTAGATTTTGTTTGAACAGAGGTGACCGTATTTTAACGACGTATTTTAACGACAAGGTAGAGATGTCTCTGGTGTCGACCTGTCAATCACAAGGTAGCCCCACCCTAAATCATACCCTGCTTTATGGTCTGTTTGACTCTAAATGGAGCATCATTTACTAAATGAACATCATGCTGTATTGAAGAAGACTTGAAACTAGAGATTGAGACCATAAACTCATGTTTACAATGTTTACTGAGGGAATAAATCAAGAGAGAAGTAGAGTCATTTTCTCATAGACTTCTATACAACCAGAGGAGTCGCCCCCTGATGGTCAGTAGAGAGAATGCAAGTTTAAGACGAACCTGTGATATCAAATCAAGTGTTTTCCTAAACTATCATCCAGCCACCATGAGGTAATCCAGATGTTTAGGCTCCACTTTTGGAGAGCAAAAACGAAAATGCACTAAATTCTGGACAAGAAGAACCTTATTTTAAGTCTTATTTTAATGCAAAGATTTAATTTCATTAGCAGTTACTTGAAATTAAAAGAAGTGCCTTATTGATGTAAATGTTAAAGTGCAATCAAAATCAATGAATAAATGTGATAAATAAAAGTGATTGCAATATTGATCAAATATCATTTTGGCCATAATCAAAGTTGACGACAAAAAAAAAGAATAATGTCAGCTTCATCCTTTAAAAAATACGTACTAAAAGCACAACTGAACACTTTAGAAACAGTTAAACAAACTACATTAAATCTGCTGATTAAGAAAGCCTTCCCTTTAACATTGAATAGATATAAAGACAGTTTTATCTGTTTTATTTATTTACAGTTATTGGTCCATGTAGGGCTCGGATTAGAGAAGCTGTGTACTTGTCTCTTCTATCAATGATCGCACTTCTAAACCTGTTTTATTTCTGGTTACAACCGACCGCGTGGTGAAGACTGTCAGGAAGAAAAAGAGAAAAAAGATTTATCTGGTACTTTGCAACATCTTCTAACAAGATTCAGCCAATCAGAGCAGCAACTAAGCACTATATCAGAGGGAGTTAATGGCACGAGGAAGATGGAAGGAGGGAGGACTATGAGGCATGAAGAGGAGAAGACATTAGGAGGAGGAGGAGGAGGAGGAGGAGGAGGAGGAGGAGGAGGAGGAGGTGGTGTGACAGGGGGTGGAGGAGGGAGCTGGAAGAAAATGGCCAAGATGGAGGAGGAGTAGGAGGAGGAGATGTTCTGCTGTCTCCACCAGCAGACGCTGACGGGTCCAACAGCACACGCAGCAAAACTCTCCCAGTCCACTGTCAGATAAATAGCTTTACACACACACACACGCACACACACACACACACACACACACACACACACACACACACACACACACACACACACACACACACACACACACACACACACACACACACACACACACACACACACACACTCAAAACTAAATAAATAGCTTTATACTCAGCAACAGCCAAAGTGGGTCAGACATCAAAGTAGCCACTCCAAAAGCTGCTGGAGCTGTCGACACACACAAACACACATGCACGCACACACACACACACACACACACACACACACACACACACACACACACACACACACACGACATGCACACAGTTGCTTACTCCAAATTGCTGCTTGAACTGTCTACACACTCACACACACACATACACATTTGGAGACACACACTTGTGCTTACTCCAAATTGCCACACTCTTCTCCACTTCTTTTTCCCTCCTCACTCTTCTTCTTTCTCTCTCCTCCTCCTCCTCACACACACACACACACACACACACACACACACACACACACACACACACACACACACACACACACACACACACACACACACACACACACACACACACACACACACACACACACACACACACACACACACACAACCTCTTGCGTCTTTTAAATTGCAGCGAGCGGGTGCCCATGGCTGACCAAATAACAGCAATCAGGAAGTCTGAGTGCTGAGGGACAAAGGCTGACGGCCACTTTAGACACACACACACACACACACACACACTTTGTTGTACACAACGATAAGTCCGTTTTCTGAGGAAAGGCCAATATGAGGTCAAATAATGTAAACTACAGTGTCAACTCAAATTATGTGGAAATTCAGCCCCTAATAACCTTAAATATGACGATTTTATATATTTATAACGACTGTGTGATGTCAAAAGGAGAGAATCTGCAGCTCTATTTGACTTTTTTCAGCTTCCGTTTGGCTCCGTTGTTTGCGTTCTGAGGTCTGTTTACCGGACGGTTCGGCCTCAGCGCTCTCATCAACCTCGTTTCAAGCAGCAGCAGCTGGCAGCCCTTTAAATCAAACAAGCTCCAGTGAACCCGCCGAACACGAGCGGCTCAGCGACCAGCGGAAACGGACACAGTTGGTGACCCGCGGGTGAAGGAGGTGGAAGATCTTGCAGCTTAAGTTCAGTAATTCAACAGCTTCCTAAATTAACATTTCATGGATTGTTTTGAAGTTCTTCTTCTCCAATTAGCCCAAAATGTAATATGTAGCTTTCAGTAACATTTAATAATAAATTAAATATGTAAAAGTAGTTTTTCTTCAGATTAACTTGCAGATTGTTTTGTAATTACATCAAAGTTTCTGAAAGCACAAGATGACATCTTCTAAATGCTTTTTTTGTCCAATCAACAGTCAAAAAAAAAATCAAAGTGTATTAAGTTAATTGTCACTTAAAACAAATTAAAGTAGCAAATTTTCACAATAAAGAAGCTGCTTGAAAAATTGCTTCAATGATTAATCGAGAATCGAAACATTTGTCAAATTTGAGCTAAACTTCCTCCTACTTTAATACATATTGAAAGAAGAAACAATACTTTTACTAACATTTTTATCAAAACAAGTAACTGAATTCATTCCAGTCTTTACTTCTTTGGGTTTGATTTTGGATGTCAAGCAGCTTTTATTCAGTTTTTTTTACCAGTTATAATCACCAGACAGTTTGTTTTGAAGAGGAGGATCCTATGTTCTTCACCATGTAACCAAACCCAGATTACTAACATCATTACATATTGTGCTTTTACATCAATGATTTGAATACTTCTACTGCTACTCCCTGTAAAGACGTGCAGGCACAGAAGTATGTGTCTCAAAGATGTAATTCAAACTTTTGAGACATTTATAGACAAGCAGCACAATTTTTAAGAAACAAGTGTCCAACCTGCAGCTGCTTTTTGCTATTTTGAGATTAAAGTAAGCAGACTTTGTAAAGTTTATCTCTGAATCTATTGCTCCACCAAGCATTCAAACTTCTGGTTTCAAAAACAGGGAAAGGAGGAAATAGAAAGCTCCATAAATGTGCTTTGATGTTCTGGGAAGTTACATAAAATGCAATTAAAAACCACAGGAAAAACACTTCCTAAATTGCATCAAATTAATCATGAAAACACAAAATGATAATGTGCGGGTATCTCCGGCAAACCTGAGCCGTAAACATAAACATGTACTCATCCTCTAATAAACCCTCTGTAGTTACTGCAACCCTCCGACTCTCTGCACACTTGAGAAGTTGTGTTTTCATTGAAGTCAAACTTCCCTTTGAGTTCGTCCACAGTGCACTTCTGAATTTAGCTCTTGCAAGCGCAGGCTTCCCGTCGCACAAACAGGGAGTGATTTATGGTAGCAGACAGCCAGTGTTTTCACTGTCAGGAGGTTGGTAATGGGAGCCAATTGAAGAGTGAAAGAAACATTGTGTTGCTTTGAGTGTAGGAACTACAGCGAGGAACGCAGTGTGCTGTTCCTTTCTGTCATCCTGCTCAAACTGCAGAGCCCAGCACACCTCCACAGGATCTGGACTCAGTCTTTGTCTCCCATTCAACTGGCTGACAGCCTCACACTCTCACTGTTAGTAGCATTATGCAAAGAAATCAAGGATAATAATTACATTTATTTTATCTCTGCATGATTCTGCTGCACAGGTAAGAGTGTCGAGCATACACTGTATAAGAAGTAGACGTCGTCGTCATGACGCCACCCATTGGGTTTGTGGAATGCCGTTTTGAAGCCTTGAGTTCTGCGCTTTGGCCGTCGCCATCTTGGATTACGGCTTTTGCCATTTTTGCAACCAGTGAACAGAAGTGACCATATTTGGACTGCGGAGGAGTGACATAAAGACGCTGTATACGGCTCTGGTAGTAACCTGTCAATCACTGTGTAGCCCCGCCCTAAAGCATACCCTGCTTTATGGTCTGTTTGACTCTAAATGGAGCATCATTTACTAAATGAACATCATGCTGTATTGAAGAAGACTTGAAACTAGAGATTGAGACCATAAACTCATGTTTACAATGTTTACTGAGGGAATAAATCAAGAGAGAAGTAGAGTCATTTTCTCATAGACTTCTATACAACCAGTATATATATATATATAGTTTATAGCATAATTGAATGTGGAAGATGTTTAAACCTTTTTTCCTATTCCTGAAAACATTTGGAAGGCATTAAGAAAGATTTTTTTATTCCGTCCACAATCAGTTCATCATCCAACCTTTCTCTGCAGTTGTGAAGATTTGTTTTATTTCTTTATGTGAAAAGTCTGCTCTCTGCCATCTCTAGTTCCTTCCTTTGCGGGATGCCCGCTTCTTGTATAAAAAACACTTTATTTTCCCTGCTCCTGACCGCCCAGGAAAGAATCACCTTATCCATAAGCCGAGGCTCCCACCATTCACCTCACAGCGGCCCACAGGGCAGCGGAGTCGCACTCAGGCGTGAACACACTGGATGACAACTCAATGAATAAAATGAATAAAATAGCCGCGGTAATGAATCGGGTGAGGTGGCTGCTCCACTCCGCTAGTTGTAGAGTTGTATCACTGCAAGGAAGAAGATTCACCAAAACAGGTAAAACCTGGAGCCCAGAGATATTTAAAGCTGCAACATTTTGAGTTTTGTCAACTTCATGCTGAGTCATTTTGATTGAGGTGGCCAAAACTAACAATGATTTTTTTTTTTGAGTGCCTTTCTGAATCACTGCAGAGGGATTTTCACCCGGTGAGTTATTTTTTTATTTGAAAAAGTTATAAGATGTTCAGAGTGGCGGCCATTTATATGTGTAGCATTGGCATTTATATACAGTATTTACACGCTAAGCAGACTTGCAGCAAATCGCAGACTTGCAGCAAATCGCAGACTCACTGTTTTGAGGTATTACAGTAACATTTAAAACGAGCAGTGGAGTAATAAAGTTACAAATATTTGTGAAACTCAAATGTATATGGTTGTGTATCATTTTTTATAAAAAGTGCAATAAATTCAATATTTGTAAAAAAAAAAATGTAATTTGTTTTCAGTAACTGGTCACATTTCAAAGTATTCTAACCCAATACTGCACCATCTACTATCCTTTTATTACTTTTTCGTATATCTTCACTTACAAAAAAAAAAAAAAAAAAAAAAAAAAAAAAAGGTTACATAACACGTAAACAGAAACAGCTCGTAAAAAGGACATTTGATGCACAAACATAAAAAGAGTCTCTGCTGGTATAAATCTGACCCGTGTGTCACAGTCCGGCTCTTTTTTTTAACTGCACCCTTAAAGGCAACAGGCTGGACAGCTCCTTTAATGCATACAGGCTGTTTACTCCATTCATCTGTTGCACCAGAACACATGAAACAAAAACAACACCACCCCGCCTTCAAATCAATAAAAGGCTTCCAGCGTAGTTCCTGGTGCGTTAGAGGTTTTACATCTTAATGCAGTGTGTTTGTTTTAGAAAATATAACAACAGCTGCACAGCCTCCTGAGTAAATGCCACCACCACCTCTGTGACTCAGCCTCAACCCAACCTGAACATTACAGGCTCTCAGTATTAGCTTTGCTGCACAGCTGTCGCATTGTTGCATTACAGAATGAATGGGTATTCATGTTATTGTGTCCACCCTTCCACCCCCCACCCCCTGCAGCAGTGCTCCCCTGCTGTTCTGCGCTATTGAGGCAATAATTGCAGAGTCTCACTTTGCTTTAACACTGTGTGCACAACCTCATATTACCCCGGCGTTTTCTCTCGCTGTGCCATTTCACAGCCTCGGGAATTATGTATAAAGCCTGTGTAACTCTTATAACTTACTTGGAGAAGTTTATGCGGCGTTATGCTTTCATCAGCGGGATTCACAAACTGGACACTCGCTCTGTTTAGTGTTACTCCCTTTTGCACTGGACGCTCATATAGATACCCTGCTTTATTATACTGAAATAATTACCGAGCGAATATATAATTACTCTCAATCATTTATGTAAAATGCTATTTATAGTTTAGCGTCCATCATATCCTGTAGCTTCTGCGTTTATCCTTTTTCTTCACACTATGTGCTGTCACAATGTCTTCAACACACATTCCTGTAATTACCTTCCACTAAGGAGGTTTGTCTGTTTGTCAGCAGGATTATGGAAAATCTGCAAACCCCAATCTCCATGAAACTTCACAGAGAGGTGCATCATGGGCCAAGGATGAACCCATTAAATGTTGGAGCACAGGCGGAGGTCTGCGTCTTCTGAGTGCCCTTCTAGATTTTTTTACAGTCTTACATTGTCTTGCCGACAATCTTCCATCCAAACAAATCCGATGACTCCTCTCTCCCTCAGCTCCATCTGTCTCCTCTCTCCTCTCTCCTCTCCACTTCCCCTTACAGTCGTCCTTCTGTTTGTCTCGTAACCGCTTGAACCCTGACCGACATTGTCCCGTGTTGTCATGGCGACAATATGCCGAAGTTTCAAGTGTTGCTAATTGTTGTGCACAGATATATATATATATATATATATATATATATATATATATATATACATATATATGTGTGTTTTTTGTTTCCCAGTCTGTGCGAAGCCTCCATGTCCTTAACCCGGACTACTCGCTCCCTTCTGCTCCCACACTGATGTTGTACTTCAGTGATGAGAGAGGAGTCTGTGCAGAAAGAAATCAATGGCTAATGAGCCATGAAATTCTTTTTATGGCATCTTATAATTTTCTTTTTGCCACTTGTGTCTTTACAAGAGATGTTATTTGGATTTTTTTAAAATGCTATTTACAGGCATATTTGTGATTATGGCAGTTTAGCTGGGGCTGTTATAATCATTGTTCAGAACTTGACTTAATGTGTTTGGATACGATGGTTAAAAAAGATGATATGTGTAAAGATGACCTTTTACAGAAGTAACCCATTTGTAAAATGATGCTATTTGATGTAATTTCTATAGAATATACCCAAGTATGGAAAACAAAACCTTATTTTATCAATTTACAATTAGTTGGAAGATGTATAAGATAATATAATAATAATCTTTTCCATAACATTATACTTTTAAAAAGCAGACAACACCAACATTCTCTGTTGCGCCAACTAAGATTCGACTAATTCATCAGTTGATCAACAGAAAAATAACTACGACTTATTTTTCAAGCAAAAATGCCAAACATCACTTATTTTCCAGCTTCCGAATAGTGAGGATTTGCAGCTGTTCACAGTCTTACGGGACAGTGAATGCACCACCTTTGAGTTTCTGACTGTTGGTTGGACAAAACAGGCAAGTTTGGGATTTACGTGGAATTAGTAATCGATAAAACAATCAGCAGATTAATCGCAAAATAAAATAATCATCAGCTGCAGTTGAAACACAAAAAAGCTCCAATCGAAGGCTGTTTTTAAATCTTGTTGAAAGGTTTTGTTTTGAAAGAGTTTTGTTCCCATGACCCCATCCAAACACAAAGCCAACAGAAGTTTTCTATCCTAACTCACCATTTGAAACAAAACACTCGACAATCATTCAGACAAAAAAATTCTCAAACAGCAGGCAGGGGCGTAAACTCCTCCACTGACAGTCGCCTTCAACACAGAACAAAGAACAATGCGGACCCAAGTTCTGTTTTGAGAAAGTCTCTGTTTTTTTCGTGACAAGAAAAACAAAAGAGCTCTCATCTCCTGCTGCAAATCTGAAGCTCAAACTCTGGAAGTTTGTCCAAGAACTCCAGAAAAAGAAAAATGGTTTCTATAGCGTTGTATTACCATTAACCTGCACTCAAATCTGAACATTTCAAAGGTAAATACAGAATGATAGTGTTGTGTTTTTACACTGAGTGATATCTGATTCTAAAGCACATTGTTTTACCATCTCCTGCTGTCAGCTTTAAACTAAGAGGACAGATAATGATGATTTTTTTTTTTGCAGGAGAATGAGGAATAAGCTGACCGATAACAGGAGTTATCCATTCTTTGCATGCGTTGAAATTTGCAGAGTGAATCTCTAACACACACAAAAAAACCCCGAGCCTGACCCAGAATGGCAGCATATCAGATTTCTGCCTCGCATGCACCAAACCAGAGCTCTTTCCATGGCAACCGTTATCAGTGGCTTGTTTGGCAGCCGCCCGCAGTGTACCTACCAACCAAATGACAAATCAACAATGTTGATTCCATCACACTTCCACTGAGACGCCTTTCATTCCTGTGTGTGTGTGTGTGTGTGTGTGTGTGTGTGTGTGTGTGTGTGTGTGTGTGTGTGTGTGTGTGTGTGTGTGTGTGTGTGTGTGTGTGTGTGTGTGAGAGTGTTTTCTGTGTGTCTGACCACCAAGATATGTCTTCTGTGGATCAAGATAAAGCTGAGCATCTTAAACCAGAATACTAAGTGGGCCTGTGGGATGAAAAAAACCACATATATAAGAGTGTAGGTTTTATATGACAGGAAGGACAGAAGACTGGAACATCGAGAATGCATCTCTGTTCCTCCACGTTGTCGTCACAATAGAAACAAAAGATGCAGGAAGAAGAATTCACATCCTTTACTAATCAATACACAGAAAGACTCTATTGAGTCCTACATTACAGTTAAACCTGGAAAAGGTTAACTCAGTAGAGTGCAGATGAGTTTGTAACAACCACGGATTGATTGAATAAAAACAACCAACAATAAATTAAACTCTCCTTTTAGACAGGAAGTAAATCAGACTCACACAACAGATACGCTCTCATTGCAGTCTATGTAGAAACTAAATAAATATATGTATTTATATTTTACCAACCTATGCAAAGGAGAGGGAGCAGCTTGTAATCCCACAGACCATCCCTTCACTTTTGCTGGGAAGCAAGACCTGGGAACTTTTTGGGTAACCTACTCAGACAATCGCTCCGTCGTAGTATAAGACAGTTCTGTTATCTGTTAGCTGTTAGCTGATGATGCACACACATCTTCGAAAACAGCAAAAGTATGCAAACTGTTCCCTCACTGTGTCTCTGGCCACACAGCAGCGGCAAAGCACTCAGCTGTGTTATCCAGGCTGAAACATCCGGTTCTGCTGAGTGAAGTCAATGTGGAAGTGTCTTTAACGTGCATTCTCTCTAATGTCCAGCAGGGGGCGACTCCTCTGATTGTATAGAAGTCTATGAGAAAATGACTCTACTTCTCTCTTGATTTATTCCCTCAGTAAACATTGTAAACATGAGTTTATGGTCTCAATGTTCTTCAATACAGCATGATGTTCATTTAGTAAATGATGGTCCATTTAGATTTTTTTTTAGAATAAAGCAGAGTATGCTTTGGGGCGGGGCTTACTGTGATTGACAGGTCGCTCCGGCTACCAGAGTCTCTACGTTACTCCTCCGCTTTCCAAATATGGTAACTTGTGTTCATTGGTCGAAAAACAACAACATGGGCCACTTGTTTGTTATTGATGTATTTATATGCCAGTGGTACCTTAATGCTGTAGTTGGTCAGGTTGGAGGAATATGCTTTTCTCAGTTCAGACATAACAAGCCCATTGGAAGAGAACACCTTAAGATCTGAATGATTATGTGAAAACACAGATTAATGGATCCAGAAAAAAAGCCCTAATCCTAGAATGTAACAAGGCCTGATACTTTTTTTGGGTGATTTGAGCACTTTTTGTAAAAAGCTGAATCATCACAGCGAACTCTGAGTCTCCGACATTAAACAAAACTTCCTCTCATCTGAACATCTCACATATTGTTGCGGTGTCAGAGTGGAGTCTCTGAAATCGACCACTCAGCTCTGAGTTACTGCAGCTCGCTCTCTCTTCAGCCTCCTCTTCGGCTGACGATCACAGCGGCAGCTCATTAGTGGAGGAGCTGCTGATGTGAAACGACACCCAGACCGGCCTGTTGACTGGTAGGTGGGAAAGAAGCACTGAGAAACCAGTCGTTAAAAAATACAGCTGATGGACTTCCCAGATGCGTTTCGCTCATTGTTCACCGGCTAATTATTCCATATAAAGCTGCAGGAGAGTGGAAAGATATTGGTCCTGTAATGAAACAATAAAACATGCCTTACATGTGCTCCATGGTGTTTCAGATGGGCCAAATCTCTCTGGGTGAAATGGTTTTAAAAGCTTTAGTCGATCTCAAATGGGCCAGTAAAAATGTACTGAGGCAGATATAAGCAACATTTATGTTACTGAGGGCAGAAGCAGCTTGGTAATCATCCTCCAAATAGTATGTTCAATCTCAAATAGTTGCTCCCATCAGTCAACAGAGGATGGGAAACTTTCTTATTTTAGTATCTTTCTTATGTACATAAACAGTTTAGATATTACAGTGCAATATAAATAATAAATAAAACATACATTGTTTTATTAAAGGCTTAAACTGCTGCACAAGTATCACATCATAAATCATTTGTGTAAACTACTAGAAAGATGAATGTGAAGCTCACAACTCTTTTAATGTTACATGTATTAAAGAAACAGGCACATACATTCAAAATAATAAATATAAGTGTTTATTTAAAAATTAGTGATACATTCAAAATAATAAATATAAGTTTATTTATTGCAAGTTTATAAACTACACAATCAATACTTATTGAGATCTTAACATTTTAATTAAGCATTTTTACCTAAATTGTATTGTATCTTGTATTTATTGGTTTTTTTTTTATATTTAACCTATTTTATTGTATTCATCATGACTATTTTTTTTCATTTAAAGTCCTTTATGATTCATTACATCAGGTATAGATCTATAGTTTTTATAACTAATTATTAAATATGCATTTTAAAGCTAAATTGTAACAGATTGGAGTCATAAGAAATGGTAATTAGACAAATACGTATTGAACTCATGCTACCCATGGCACTCTGTTCCAGGACTAACTGATAACCTTCATGACCCAAGTTTAAGGACAACTCCTTTTAAAATTCTGACTTGATCGTTCATCTAAACCCTCCCCAAAAAAGCAATTGTCCAGCCTAGCAGTCGAGGCACAGCGGGTCTCTGAAGCGTTGGCTTTCTCTCCGTGCAGAAGCAGAGTGTAACGGGGGCTGAAGAGAAAAGTGGTGCTCTGAGTCTTTGGAGGGTTTTTACTTTTAACGCCTTTCCAAACACAAATATACACAAGCAGATGTTCAAGAAGTGTGTTTGTCTGCTCTAATGTAAGCTGCTAACTTAAGCATTTGTTTTTGTGGTTACAATCCAATATGGGTCAATTATTTTTAACAGATTAATTCATGCTTTAGTTTACCTCTTTGCCAGGAAATCAAAGATGATGTGAAAATAATGTGAGTGGTACGTCTAATCACGCCACAGTTATTATTGTAAACTGCATTATGTGCAGTGCTGGATTGAAACGTTGACGTGGTGCAGCAACAGAAACTAAAGGGGCAGTTTGTAAATTTTGTCACCAGTTTTTCCTTTTTCTAATACAAATACACATAAACATGAATATACATAGATAAACAGGGATGGCAGTTAGCTTTTTCAGCAGGTATCTGAGGTGTTTTACTTGCCTGATAGTTGAACTTACTTGTCCAAAATGGAAAATGTAGGTCTATTAATAAATAATTAAAATCAAAAGAGATGTGAACAATTGTGCAAAAACGTGCGCTCTAACGTTACGTCTGTCATATTGACCATTAACAAACTCATCTCTACAAAGTATGATGATATGTTAAACAAATAGATAATAAAATACAGCGGTGGTGATATGTTGTCAAGATATTGTTGTCATAGGAACATAGAAAAAATAACGCTGGGTTGAAGGGCTCCCCAGCAGCCTGTGGCCACTTTTCTGCCAGAAAAAGGTGCTATTTCTGACACAGGCCTTTAGACTGTGCTGCCAACGTTAATTAGCTCTCCTCTCAACAAATTTGTTATTCACAATGTTGCATCATCAGGGATCAGTGACTAGAAAGCATTAATGCGGCTCTCCCAATGGCACGCTTTTTCTGAACATCGGGCCCTAGTAAAGATCACATTTATTTTCCACTTGCCTGAACACAGATTTCACTTGCTCCGTCAAGCGGACAAGAGCTCATGTCGAGACCTGATAGATGTACGGTATAATGTGGCATCGTGAGAGGGTGTGACGTGGAGGGGAGACACACGTCCTGGCAAGGTGCCTGCAACCGCCTGCAACCAAGATGGCCGCCACCCTACAACTACAACAATCAGGTCACCAGCAGATAGGACTAGAGCAAGGACTGTGCGTTAAGACTTTTTTACGTTGGTGGTTGTGATACTCTCTGGTTTGAAGCCTGTATGATTTTAACTTTTTTGTTGATAATTTAAGAAACCGACAATTTTTTTTCATTAATGAGAGCTGCCTTCTTTTCAACATGCCCACGCTGGTTTTCAAGATTACTCACGACAGATTGTAAAACAGATCATCTAATTCACAGAAATTGCAAATAATATATTATACATTTAATTTATTTCCAAATTGTTAAATCAAGAGGATAATTACTGCTTCTATTTAACACCTGAGACTTCCCTGTGTGTGTTTGCCTGATGAGAATCCCCTTGTGGGGTTAAAAACTAATACATTTCAGTCTTTCTTCGTTTCAACCTGTCACATAAACATGGCGGCCCACGAATGCCCTGAAGTCCTGCTGAAGAACCCCTCCTAACTGTTGACTCGTAACAAAAGCTAATTAAAAAAATTAAGAAAATGTAATTATTTTTTCAGTTAAAGGTCTTTTCCTTCCACGAGTATCTCTTTTTTTCTCAGTTCCTGTCAAGTTGTGGCGACGCTGATGGCGATGCGACGCAACTCTCTGCAGTGTTTTTTTTTTATGTGAACAAATTATTTGAAGCTGCGGACATTTGCCTCGTCTTACAGACAAAATGCTGCCATGGCAACAGTGAGGGTTCAAATCCCACCCCTTTTGCTCTCCTCCTCCAATCTCCGTCCCCATCCTCTCTCTCCCCTCGATCCAATCTTCTCTCCCAGTGAAACCATTAAATTATCAATCCTCAACCCCCTCTGGGTTCATATCTCCGCCTCATCTCACTCCCTCTCGCTCCCTCTCCGTCAATATTTACAGAGTTTCTCATAGACTCTCTCAGGTAATAGTGTCTTATTCCCAAAGCTCTGCACGGTGGCGGCATGCACACACACACACACACACACACACACACACACACACACACACACACACACACACACACACACACACACACACACACACACACACACACACACACACACACACACACACAAACATTCAGGCAGTGTGAAATGGCCATTCCATCTAAAAGTGCTATTCAACTAACTGTCCCTGCTGACGGGCAACAACTGCCTGTCTGTGTGTGTGTGTGTGTGTGTGTGCGGCTTCATCATCACCCATGTACATGTGCTTGTTTTGGTTGGATGCATGTGTATTCCCGCCCTTATACAGATGTGTGTGTGTGTGTGTGTGCACTCAGGGGTGTACTTCAGTGTGTGTGTGTGTTACACTGATAGCTCGCTGTCCCTTCAGGTAATCTCATGGTTGAGAAGAGAGAGAGAGAGAGATAGTGAAGGGAAAAAGAAAATATTCTGTGAGAAAGAAATTAAGAAAGAGAGAAACAACCCCGGCTGCAAAAACTGAAGATATCTAAAATGACAGTAAATATGTAAATGCTTATAGATATGCAGATGACATGCCGATATATATATTCTTGGTCATATTCACCTTTTTGCATGTTTTTACTGGTTGTTAGTGGTTTAATACCAGTTTATTTCCTCCTTCTCTGGCAGTAAAAACGTAATTCACCCATGAGAGCTTCACCAACACCATGTCACTTTTTATTGACTTAATAAAAAATGATTTACAGTAGAAAAGAAAATAAACCACATGGGCCTAAAGTTTTCCACATGATCAGGCTGCAGGACTTTTAACCCAAAGAGCATCGAGGCTTCGCTTGAGACGGTGAAATTGAATGGCAAAAATCTATTTATATCACTGGAATTTCCATAATCAATGGATTTGCACACAGGGGGCAAAGAAAATCTGTGCAAATCTTTTGTGATGAGCTCCACTTTTGTGAACTTTGATATTAATAAAAATTTGCTCTGTTGCCCGACAGCAAAACGGATTGACAGCGCTGATCGTAGAGTAGAAATAGTCCGAAGAGTCCGAAATGGGGAAAGTTATCCGAGCTTTGTTATTGTGTGTGTGTCATCATAAGTTTTTATTAATCAACCAGAGGGATAGTTTGCAGACAGTTATGAAACAGGAGTAAATGGTACAAATAGCCAACATCTCTTGGGAAAAATGTGAACTTATTGTCCCGTTGGCGTCTGAGCTGATTTTGATAGCTACAAAAAGTCTGAAAAGCTGTGAAAGAAATGTAAGTACCTTTACTTTACTTTAAGTACCATACCCAAGAACAATTTTTACTTTAGTTGACTATTTCCATTTGGTGCTACTTTAACAGTCTACTCTTCTATAGTTCAGAGGCAATAATTGTAGTTTTTACTGCTTCTTTTATTTGATAACTTATAGAATTTCATTTCAATAAATGTATTTTAAGTCACTGTCTATCCCTGAAGGAGGTAACACAAGGGTGTTTGAAGAAAGTATTGCGATATATTTATATTTGCAGTGTTACAAACAGTGAGTCTTTGGTGAGTTTCATTTAAAATAAATGCTGTATTTCAGTTTTTCTTCATTGTATACGCACAATAATGATAGAACTATGCACCGAATACTGAAAACTTGAAGCTCAGGAATCAACAAAAATACTCCAGACTGAAATCCAGATAGAAATTCACTAATCCACTAATCCACTAATCATTTTAAATTGACTCATTGTTTCAGCTCCAGTCGAACCAGGACTGAAATCTTAAGGATTGCCAAATTAAGTTCCTTTTTTTAGTTTTCAAAATACAAAATATCATCAACTTATATATGATGTATTAAAGAACAGATGTGTCTATTTCAATGTGGTAAAATCATCATGTGGGCCACAGGTGTACATGCAAATGAAGCCGTCGATACAGACTGTAAATACACCTACACTCTAAAATGCAAACATACAAAACATATAGCAGCGTTTTTCAGAAGCCACACATGGAGTGAAGCTTGTTAAAAGGAGATGTTAAATATTTAAATCCCTGATAGTTTCACAGCTGCTGCCAGTAGATAGCAAAATCAAACATGCAATATGGTTTTGCCTCGCTCGCACACACATATATAGATGTATCCATATATATATATACTTTACACACCAGAAAAAACTTCTGAAATATTTGCATCAGCAGACTTTAATGAATATTTATGACTATTAGTAAAACATGGTGACCTATAGAAAGAAAGATCCCCCTGAGTTATCTGAGCAGCTGTTGAGCCACTTTGTTTACTTCATGAAGCAGATTTATGTGACTTTAAAAACTGAACAGACATTTAGAAATGATTTCCTATAATTCTCTCATTTCCTCCTTTTTAATTTTTTTCTATTACATCTCCTCTCACGCTGTACTAATGTGATTCTAAAAATCACTGGTGCCTGATGCAAATGATAATACAGGCCAGCGCCAAACGACAGCAGACACTTTTGATGGGCAACAAGTCAACCGCATTGAACCTCAGCACGTCTGTGTCTTTATTAAAATATGGGAGATGACAATTATCGTACAAGTGCCTTAAAAAAAAAAACGGAGGCAGCTGTCAAAAAAGGACAGGACAAAGGTAATTTTTGGGCCACAGGGAACGAGAGGAAAGTGTCCTGCCAGCTGCATGATGAGCTGCGTAATGGCCTCGCTGAGAGAGGTCCGACTTAATCACATAAGAAATTCTAAATTCTCTTTGATGTGGTGTTGTGACATGGTTCAAGTTTCTTTTTTCAGGGGCAGCAGGTAGCAGAGAGTCTGCAGCAGCAGCAGCAGCAGCAGCAGCAGCAGCAGCAGCGTGACCAGTCAAATCCGCATTAATTAAATGAGCTGCTGCCAACCTGCCAACCTGCCATGCCAGCAACAAAACAGCTGATGAGCAGAACCCGATCATGGATCAATGCTCGGGGCCTCTTTGTAGCGACACCGGAACGGGGGGGGGACCAAAAGACGCTGGACTGGACGGAGCCGTGACTGACTTAATTCCTTTTACACGACTGATCAGTTTGAAGGCGACGCAATGACAACGAAGAGAGAGAGAGTCAAGGGCAAGAAGAAGTGTGACCGCTGCTCTCCTAGATTAAAGGCTAACGCCACGTTACATCCTGCACCGAGGAAAGGCTTCGACTGGTTTGACCTCTACGGGTTGAAGTGTCTGATGATCACAGCTTGGTGTGGTCAAATGTGGTTTATATAACGGGAAGCTAATTCATTTGCATTGTTATTACCTCTCTGCTTCAGGTCACAGATAGAACATTTAGCAAAGTTAGTGGCTAAAGCTGCTACAAAATGGAAACATTTAAAGTTACTATGGGGACCATTTAACTGGTATATGACCTACAAAGTTAACAAGACCATCAGCGAGTAGATGGACTATTTCTATAAAGTTATTGTTAATACTTGTCATCGGTTGAATTGAAATCATGCAGAATGTCCTTCAGCTCAGACTCAAGCCACATACAGGAAATGTTTTAGTGCTCGTGGGCGTTGAGGCTTGTTGATACATTTTTACCTTCTCCAATTATTTTATTTCTGTCATAATTTTAAATATATTTCTCCGTGCAGGGAAAGCCAGTAATACAAAAGAGAACGTTTGAGTAATAGTGTGATTAATGCAATTAGAGGTGTAAGATGAGGTGCAAAAGGAAAAAGGAAAAAAGAATACTGTGCTCTTATTATAACATGTTAAATATCAGAATCAGAATCTGATTTATTGCCAAAGAATGCATGCACATACGAGGAATTGAACCTTTTTGAATCTCTATTAATGTAGTTTTAAAATACACAAAGATGGAAAATAACAGGGATATAGACAACATCCCTGGTTGTAATTACAAGTATAACTGTTCTGTATACAAGTAGTGAAAAAAGGTTTGAATAAAATGTTATATAAATATATGTGGCCAACAATAAAATGAGAAATAAAACATATTATAATAAACATCTAAAAATAATTGTCATATAATTGTTCTCTTCTCTTTGTCATGTTGCACTTGTTTAATATTCAGAACTTACTTTTTTTTTTCTTTTAAAAAGTTTTTTTTTTGCACTATGAATCATGTTAGAGTTGCAAGTTTAAGCAGTTTGCACTTTCAAATGCAAACCTTTGTCTAAGTTTAGTTTTGTGCTGCATAACACAATGACTTATAATTTGTCAAAATATAATTAGAAATGGTCAATTTTATTTTTGGGAAGAAAATGTTTTAAGATTAATGGACTGATCGCTCAAATTGTTGACTGAAAGTTAATCAGTTGTTAGTGGTAGCCCTTGATGTTGCTGAAAAAAACATGTAATGTGAGTTAACATAAAGTTAATGAAAGTGTCGACTTAAGAAAAGATGCATTTGTTTCCTTTTTGGTTCTTCTCTGTTTAAGTTTACTGTCTTATCAAAACTGAATAAAGATTCTGAAACATAAAGTCATGTAGATTGACCCTTCATCGTCAATGATATGAGGAAAAAATTCAAAAAGCAGTTTTTCCTGGTTACTACCATGAAATTATGCTGAACATTATAAATAACTCAATATATAATGAGTGTCCCCAACAAACATTTTTGTTATAATCATCTGAAATGTATAATGTGAGTGATAAATAACATGAGTTTATCAGTGAGTGATGAAAATAAGAGTCATTCTGCAGAGTTGTTGCACCTTTTTGCCAGTTAAAACCTTCTCAGTCATAAACCTATAAATAAATAGATTAAATAAAAAAGAAAGATGCTTAAAAAGCAACTTTGTGATGAAAAATGTCCAATTCAAAAGTCTTTCTTTGAATTGTATGATATGTCAAATTGAAGAGGGAGTAGATGAGCCAGGTCGGTGGAAAATAACCTGGTTTTAATGGTTTATCTATAATCGTGATGGGATAATGGCTTGTCTGTAGTAATCCGTTGGCAATAATCACAACCATTAGTAACCAACGCAGCCTGTAATGGAAACCATTACAAACCACTGCTAAAAGATGTGGTGGAAACCATTAAATCAGAATCCAAACCCCATTGCAAACCATTATGAAGCTTTTTAAATGGCTTGTAATGTTTCAGCTACAATGGAAATCACAAAGGTTCATCTAATGGTTTCTGATGTGTTTTTTTCTTTTCTTTTCTTTTTCCAGGGTAAGTACGTCAAAAAGTTAATTACAGCGCTTCAGAAAAACTCCTGGAACACAGTGAACTTTTGCAGATTGACATTTAACAGACTAAGAGATGCAGAGGTTGACTTTTTCATTTAATTTGCCAATGACATGATGCTGGAAATAGCTCGACTGTACGTTCACCCACTCACCCACATGTGGAATTAAAGTGAAAGCTTTATGAAACATACATCAAGGCAGAAATCGTACAGAATGTCTTTGTTTTAATGATGTTTTCATGGTTTTTCGTGCCGGTTTCCCTGAAATATTAGATTTGATAAGATTCATTTTAAAGATATTTCAGTTACAAAGGGGAGTGCATTCAACCTCTAAATGAATAAAAACTTTAGTAACTGAAAAATAGAATCTACTGTAAGATATTGTTTAGTTATAATCCACACAGATTCTGACAAACAGTATCTCATCTTGATCTCATCTTTAATCAGTAAATGACTGCTTAAATATAGGACAGCCATTAAGGAAAATATTATTTTTATTATTGATTAATCTGCCAATTATTTTCTCCATTATTGATTAATTGTTTTGTCTATAAAATGTCAGAATGTGTTTGTTACAATTTGCTAAAAAAACAAGTTGATATCTTCAAATAGCTTCATTTTTATGCATTTAACAATCTAAAAAAACAACAACAACAAATCATTGATTTACTTTCACATAAGACTTCCAGCAAATCCTCATCACTGAAAAGCAATGAGTTGTTTATATTTGCTTGAAAAAAACAAACAATGAATTGATTCTAAATTATTTGCAGATTAATTTTCTGCTAATCCACTAATCATTTTAAATTGACTCATTGTTTCAGCTCCAGTCGAAACAATAGCTCCTCATTAAATATGTGGCTATCGCTGTGTGAAACATCTCGTCTGCTCTTTTGCATTGAATGTTATTTTTCATTCGACTCTGCTGTCCTGACTTCAGTGACCGGTTTGATCCACCACTGTGGGGCGAAAGCAGATAGGAGACTTTAAAAAGATGAGTGAGGTGGTCGCATCTCTGCTACTCCTGAGCATTAACAGTAAAACCCAAACTCATAAACTACAGTACAAGTACATTTACTCAAGTTTAAGGAAGGTTTACTTATACTTATACTTGTCTTATGCTACTTTTCACATCTACAAAACTACATTTCAGAGTAATAATATTGTACTTTTTACTTCAGTACATTTATATGACAGCTTCATTACACTGCAAACCAATATTGTTTTCATACAAAACATAGGAATAGCTTATAAAATAAGATGTTTTCTTTTAAACTACCCACATTTTAACAAACCATCGATAAATCAACTAGTCGAATTAAAAAAAGGTTTAACAACCATTTTGAAAACAATTAATTAAAGTAATTATTTGTTATACAAACACATTTTATGGTTCCACCTTCACAAGTGGAGATTTGATGCTATTCCTCTTAACTATTTGGACATCTTAATGATCTCATTGTTAAATTTGGACTGTTGGTTGGACAAAGCAAACATTGGGCATCACTTTGGGCTTTTGGTAAATATTTTCACTATTTTTAAAGACCAAACAATCAATTGATTAATGGAGGATAATAATCAGAAGATTAATCCATATTGAAAAAAAAATGTTAATAGTTCAAAATGAGCTCCACCACAACAAACTACAACATTAAAATCCTGCTTTTACATCAATGCATGATTGATTATAATCTAATCACTATGATAATACTTATAATACATTTTCCTTATTATACTTTTACTGAAGTAACATTTTCTATGCAGGACTTTAAGTTTTTATACAATCATTTAAAAGTCTAGTATTGGTACCTTTAAGAAAAAACATGTGAATGCTTCCTCCACTGACAGCTTGAGTTTAGTGCACTTTATTGATTTTAGGAATTAAATGGTCAATCAACTTAATAACACATTTCCACACAATTATTATACTATATAATATATACTGCTGCATTCACTTACTATTGCTCACATTTGAAGCAGTGTTTACAACGGTGAGGAGTGAAGTTAATTCAGGTTTAAGTATTTTAAAAGGTGATAACATTATTTAGTCAACAACTTTAATGATGTAATATATAATGAAACAGCTAAAGTGAGCCTGCTTTCCCATTAATGAGTTATTGTGCTCGCGGACATAATTTGGCTGACTGTTCAGAAGGCAGTTTAGCTGATCATTGCAAACAACCTGAGGCAGGTTTGTTTCTCCTGTTGAATTCAAGTCAATTTTAAAGATCTAAAATAAATTATTTCCTTACTTTTTTCCTTATATTTATTTTAAAACTCAATATCTGTAAGCTTTGTAAATGGATGTTAAGTGTTCTCTTTGGTAGTGAAAGTCCTCCTAGTCCACATAAATAGTTTGTTTTAAAATGTTGCATACTTGACCAGGTTTATCATGAACACTTTCACCATAACATATAACATAAATCTGCATATTTAAAAGGAGAATGTGGCCTTTGGTCACATATTGTTCTACTCTTCATGCAAAGTACTTGTCTGCTAATATTTTTCTTTAAAACTATTCATACAGTCAGTGATGCAAATTTGCAACAGTTGCCTCACTTTTTCAATAAAAGTTTGATCAACTTCCAACTACTAGGATCATATTGACTCAGAGCAGTGTCTGACTGAGAGTCTGTCTGAGCTGAACTGAAGTATACATTCTAAAATACTGTTAACTATTTTATTAAGTTTCCTCAAAAATGCAAAGAGTGAAATTTCCTTTGTTTAACAATTATGAAATGAAGAAGTCTAGGGCTTTTATTGTGAAAGATGAGAGCGCAATGAGTGGATCTTCCTTTGTCAAGGTTGAAAGGTATAATAAAGTTTGCTGTCTTGATTCAGACTTTGGAAATAAAACAACTCCTTGGTGTGGAAAAGCTTCGATGTTGAAGGTTTTTAGAAGAATTAAGACAATAACCATTATCCCAAAAGTGAGAAAATAAAGAACATTTAATAATCAGAATTAGACATAAAGAGACAAACAAAAAAAGTTTCTTTGAACCAACGTTGGTGCACTGCAGAGACAAGAAGCGCCAACAACACAGAGACAGCTCTGGGATTTATAGTTTGCAACCGTGGCAACATTCTAGCACATCATTAATTCTTTTGTCGGGTATATAATCTCACTATTTCACCTCTTCTGGTTTCATCCTCCCGTCAGGTGCCCAGCCAGGTGACCAACGGGCCAAATTAAAATCGATGCAGACGTATACGTCACCGTGACTCGGGGTGCAGGAGGTGACGCCATGACACATGAATCTATTACAGCAATATCCAAACTGCTCCGAAGGAATGTTTTAATGTCTGTTTAAACACACACACACACACACACACACACACACACACACACACACACACACACACACACACACACACACACACACATACAGTATGAACACACACTTACATGTACACACAGCTCATCCCTACCCGTTCATACACACACACAACTACTAATTCTCCATTCCACTAGCTTGCCGTCTGGAACTTATCGATGGCCGGTCAATACTTTCTGATCGATTGACCCTATCACCATGGCAACCACCATTTAGCCCACTATCTTGGGCCATTCATTATAAAACCCATTAAGCCCAGTGTGTGTGTGTATGTGTGTGAGTTATTGCGACCATTAGAGAGAGAAAAAAAGAGGCTCCTTCTGTCTGTAAACTATGCTTACAGAATCACAACGATGAGCTCAGCAGCTGCTACTTCCTGCAGATACTCGGGTTGGTGTTCATACATGAAATTATTAAAGTTCCCAAACTTTTACTACAAGTGATGATGAACCACACAAAACCATTATTATCTGCCAAGGTTAGAAGATCACCGTTTAATTCTCCAGAGAGATTTCAGTTTTTGTGCCAGAGACGGTTCAGAAAAGAGGCGGTGGAGTCATTTCCTGAAACTTTGTCACGTTGGTTTCGCCCAAAGCTCCGCCCCTTTAGGACAATATAGGTGCAGCTCTCGAGTCTATTCAAGCCGATATGAGAAGTGAACGTGAACGCGGTTTATGACCCATTGTTTCATCAAAGTAAATATTGGACTCATTTTTCACAAGCCAAGTATTTTACTGAAAATTCTGACACAGAAATGGCATTTTTTCATTTATTCAAGGATAATTTATTGTCATTATGCACCACAGGGATGCACAATGACATTCAGTTGTAGCCAATTTCAACACAACAAATACATAAACAGAACATGACAAAAACAGCAGTAAATTCCTGTAGTGCATTTTCTTTTTTTTTTTTGCATCATGAGGAATGTAAACAGCAGCAACAAAAACAATTGTCTGGACAGCTAAAAAATTCAACATGCGGAAATAAAAAACATTGTCCATCAACTTCGACTTTGTTCGATCACCAAGCATCATGATGTAAACACAGAGTCCACCTCCTCTTGCAACAAGTAGGAATGCAACGATACGGATACCAGTATCGGGTAACGGGTCAAATACTGTTCACATATGTGCTCACATACTCATATTTGTAAAACTACTCCAACTGTAAAGCAAAGCTGTTCCAAAGTCGAGGCTCAAAACTGAAGGTTGCTTTAAGTGGTTGCAAAGAAGCCAAGATGGCAACGGCCAAAAATCCAAGATGGCGACGGCCAAATGCCAATTTCAAGGCTTCAAAACGGAAGTCCACAAACCAATGGGTGACGTCACGACGACTACCTCTACTTCTTATATACAGTCTATGATTTAAACAAAAAGCTGCTAATGTGATCATCATTTCATATAAATTATTAAAATAAAACTGAATTTCATGCCAGTTGGGGGAATTGAACATCATTCCTTGGTTTAGCATATAATAAACTTATCTATTTTAGAATATAAACTCTGCAAATACAGTTTGCTTTTAACCTCACGGCCTAATAATAAAGAGACAAAAACATCAGATGGAACCATCAAATATCAAGCATACTTTAGACGCACAGTGAGAAGAAAAAAAAAAATGAGTTCCACAAGCCGATACGCATCGATTATCATGTAGTTAATGCATGTGATTGATTAATTTTCTCTGTCACTCATGTGTGGGTTGTGGTTTAACCTACAGTTTTTTTTTTTTGCCAGAGCTTTCAGACCTGCAAAACAGGAAGTCTATCAACATAATCGATACAACACACTGACATTTCCACTTTTCTTTCGAGTGTGTAGAGCTAATTGGCTCACTAAACCCTTGTCAAATTCTGCCTGCCATTACAGATCAGTGGGTTTGAAACCGTGGAGACTTTAGGATGGTTGAATAACTCACTATTCCACAAAACAGGGTGTTATTGCTTTGAGTCTTCTACCAAAACACACAGACGGATAACTGCTTACCCCAATTATTTACTCCTTTTGCCAGTTCATCGTGTTTTCGCTGCCCTGCTAGCAGATGTCACTGTCAGTTGTTTGGTCCGTCTGTCGGGCTTTTGGTCCAACAGATTGGCATTAAATTCGCTCTGAATATTCACATTCCCCTGAGGATGATTCCTAATGATTTTGTTGACCCCTTTGACCTTTAGACCTCCGGGCCAGAATTTCCACTTGTACACAAGAAGTATTAGAAATCAGATTTTGGCATAATATTTGCTGAGGACGTTCATCTTCCCCAGAGAATGAACTCTTTCTATTTTGGACACACAAGCTGTTTGTTTCATAACTTTCGGTGTGTGGCATGGTGCATTTATATTTTATAGAATATGTTTATTTTTTTTTTTATCAATAAAAATGCAATAGTTATTTCCTTATCATTTGAAAAGTGTGTTTTTATGAAGAAAAATAAACTTTATAAATTACTATAACAGAGTAAAAAGATAACATTTTGAATTTTTGATGCGGTTGAAATGATTTTTGGGAAGGTGGCAAAAAAACAAAGTCAGGAGCCTTGTGGACCAGCTGCTATAATCAAACAACAAAAATGATCTGTATCTGTCAATACTGATCATCAATGATTTGCAATTAATATTGTCGGCAAAAAAAACATGATCAGGGATGACTAAACTTTATAATTTCTCCCTTTTTTCTTTGTGCTGATGCATGAAACTTTCTAAACCGTGAAATTAATGAACTGTTGCATCACTATAGGCGACCAATATATTTTTGTTTTGTTTTGTTAAAGCAGCTAGTATGCAACATTCATGACTAACGTTGTTTTCACCTCCATAACTTCATCCGTACTGAAGTCAGTAAAAAACGTATAGGAAATAAATAATTGATTTTTTTACTTGAATATTTGATTTGATTTGATTTAAAAAATCTTGGCATTAATAGTTTGAATTATGCATTATAAACTGCTTAGTATGTAAAACAGGTCATAGCTCCATCATTGTCTTGTACTAGATTTACATCTATTTTAAACTGTATATCATGTTTTTCTCTTACTCAGGAAATCTTAAATGTACATTAAAAGTTTGAATATTTAAAACAAAGTACAGTAATAATGATGCTTGCTTTTCCCATAATTAAACTCCATCTTGTGACATTTGTGTTGTATTCTGGTGTGTTGCAGATGTAGTTCACAACATATAGGAAGTAGGAGGTTTTTCTTAATCAGTGGCATCAACAAGTCAAAAAGACAAACAGCGAAAAATGGAAGTAGATGAGTAAGGAAACCAGTAAGGTGTTGCTTTGCCTCTCAACTTGGATTAAACCTTATGAGCAAACAGAAGCATCATGATTCCAAACATTACTTCTCCCAAAAATAGACTCCAAATGGTGACTAAATATTCCTTCGACCCCGAAATGATCCTGAAAGAACAGTTTCTTAAATATCACTTCAAGGCAGGAGAGTGTGATTCAGAGTGGAGAGGGGGAGGTAAAACACACACACAGACACACACACACACACACACACACACACACACACACACACACACACACACACACACACACACACACACACACACACACACACACACACACACACACACACACACACACACTCCTCCTGATGCATACTGAATAGTTTCACTTTGATGAAGACTTTCTGATACAATGTGCACAGTGTGTTTATGAAGCCCTGGACATGTGCGAAGAAGTGTGTGTGTGTGTGTGTGTGTGTGTGTGTGTGTGTGTGTGTGTGTGTGTGTGTGTGTGTGTGTGTGTGTGTGTGTGTGTGTGAGAGAGAGAGAGAGAGAGAGAGAGAGAGAGAGAGAGAGAGAGAGAGAGAGAGAGAGAGATGGCATTTACTCTCACCAGCAGATAAGGCCAACTGGACAAGTTGGCAGAGACCAAGGAGAGAGAGAGAGTGTGTGTGTGTGTGTGTGTGTGTGTGTGTGTGTGTGTGTGTGTGTGTGTGTGTGTGTGTGTGTGTGTGTGTGTGTGTGTGTGTGTGTGTGTGTGTGTGTGTGTGTGTGTGTGTGCTTGTCATGCCCAGTTGTCTATGTCGGCAGCTTTTCATGCCCAGTTGTCTATGTCCGGCAGATTTTTACTCCCCATGGGAACACACACACACACACACACACACACACACACACACACACACACACACACTCAAACACTCAGTGCCCTTCTTGCTGACACTGCTTTTTAATATTTCACTACATGCAGGGCTAGCCATATGCTGCCCTGTCACACACCTACACATACACACACCTACACACAGAAATATCAACAACACTCACACGTACACATTTTTTGCATCACTGCACCCGTGAAGACACTTTATTTCATTGAAAACTTCATTGAAAATTCTCCAAATCCTATAGCATTAATAATGACAACTGCTTCTGCTTTTTTACCATCTTTGCGAGGACAACACTCCTCCAAACACACACGGTTTTGCTTTTATTCGACGCTGCAGAAATACCTTTTGTTGCATTTTCAAGTTTGATTCAGTTCTACATTTGTTCTACCCAATTACCAGAGAACCAGAGGCTTGTAAACAACTGTAAAATCTCACTAGCAGCAGCTTCTGCACTGGAGAAATAAAGTTCCTGGTAACCTGTCAGCATTTTCAGGTTTTGGCAGTACGGATGAGGGAAGCTGTCTGCACTTCTTGACGAAATTTGCTGCTGAAGGGAAAGAGCTGAATGTATAGTGAGCATCAGTTCAAGTGTTTAGTCTCTTGAAGCTGCTGCCTGTAAGATGCCAACTTCAATTCACTTACAGTCAGAGACTCTGTGTCTCCAGCTGTTTCTTGTTTTAGGTTTGCATAACGTTTCTCAATCTTAACATCTCAGTTTGAATGTGATCGTTCTCGAACCTGACAGACTCAGATTACGACCTTTTTACACTGAATCAACTCCTGTCAAAATTCCTTTCTGTTCATCCAGTGAATTCATATATTTCATTTTTATTTATTTGGCTCAGGACTGTGATCAAATGGAGCACGAATAAGACATGCTATAATAACAAAACTATGGCACACGGAAACAGTCGTATGCAGGGTTTTAGAAATGCCCAAAGTCCAAAAACTGAGCTTACTTTTTGATTTCCCTGATCCAAAAAGGAGTTTTTAAAGATGTTGGGGAGGAAAAATCTGATAGCATTAGCTTTAAAACCATGTCAGTGGGCATTATAATAAATACTTTTTGCAGAAATACATTAAAGATTAACTTAAATGTTGCAATGAATGCTCCACACCACAATCTGAAAATACAGAAAAGGCTAAAGAAATTGACAAAGTTTAATTAAAGTGTACAAGTAAAAGCAAATTCACACGTCTGTTCTCTCTCACCTTCTGTATTCACTGCCTGTCTTTTTCTCTGTGACAGGTAACAGGTTTTAAAAAATAATGATATACACCTTTTTTATTCTATCTCTATGTTTGAGTTTGCAACATTTCAGATTTAAATAACAGATATATGTCTCAAACAGCACATCAACAGAAGCAAAATGTGGGTTTCACCATAATATGTTAATACTATAATAATATGTTATTACCCTATAATTATGAGTCAGCAAGGGAAGGACATTTTTCAAAAAGGGAGTTAGTTTACAAATTACAGTTTGGCTTATCTGGTTGTAAAAACAACAATGATTTAAACTTACATGTGCAGATTAATTAATACTTGTCTTTATAATTATTAAGTTTACATTCCTGCGTTCAAGAAAAATATGATACATGTCTCTGAAGAGATTGTAATTACAAGATTCTTCAGTACCTCTGGTTTCAATCTAACCTTTTATGTCTTACAATGACTCACAACAATCTGGCATTTTTCACACCCAAAAACAAAGATTTCTCTTAAAACACTGAATTAATTATTAATAAAAAATTCAGATTTGGGTGAGGACAGGAACAACTTTTGAGACAAACAGAATTTGAGCTGTGTCTGTTAAGTTAAGAATATTAACATCTAACTAATAAACCCATTTAAATGTCAATATACAGCATAAACAGTCAGGCAAGTCAGAGCACAAGAGAAATATTGTGGTCTTGGTTAAATATTTATAAAGACTTGTTGCCTAAACTTAACTTCACATGGAAGCAAATCCTGATCTCAGGTGTCAAACTCCTGCATAACCCAGATTACTGAGTGTTTTGAGGAACAAAACCCAGTAAATAAGAATATGCATGCTTTCTTTCGGAGCTTTGAGTCTAAATTCAATTGATTCGCTCACAGTTGTATCTTTGTTTTGAACAAAGCCTGACTTGAAAGAACTCAGTTTGTATTGATCTGCAACAAAATCGGTCAAGTTTGAATCCAATCTGTGTCTTTGAGGAACGTTGTTATCTGTCATTTTTCACTCTCAGAAATTTGAGACGCATCAGGTATTTCCTCAGAAGCTTTTGAACCGTTGTGTAAAAGAGGGATTCCTACGGTATTTACTGATGACAAGTGCTTCCTTAAGAAGTACAAAGCTCCAATTGTTGCTTTGATCTCATGACAATGCTTTTTAAAGTAATACCAAAGCTGGAGATATTTAACTTCTTTTTTATTTAAATAGTAGCTGAATTCCTGCTTTTTGAAAGAGTGCAGGATGTTTCAGATTTTGAATAAAGGTCACCGGACATGCTCGAGGTAAACTGGTCCATAAAGACACATATGGACATCTAAATAAGGGAGAAAAAGGGGGAGAAAATAAATAAAAATAGGCCCAAGTAGACATTAGATGGTAGAAGTAGAGGCCCTGTATTCATGAGTCTGACTCCAGGAAGAAATACAGCTCATCCAAAGTTAAAGTTTTTGGCCTCACCAGAAGTGGAACTAAAAGTTTTAAGCTCATGAGTTTTTTTTTGTTTTTTCTAGGCTAAATGAATTATTGATATGAGGTCAAGTCAGCATGAGATTAAACTAAGAGATGGTGGGAGCTTAAAACAGAATACCAAAGCGACTGCTTGTGCATCAGATGAATGTTTGTGCTGGTGGGGAGGTGAACTTTTCGCCTCCGCTTTCCTTCACTCCTGTAGAACAAATTAAAAACGTAGTATCATTTAAACACTTATCATGTTTGTACTACAAGATAAATATGGATCGCAAAGGGGAGATGTGTGTGTGTTAGAGTGTGTGTGTTCGAGGGTAACTTGAGATCAGAGCAGTGTGTTGTTTTGATCTTTATGAAGCAGTTAACTAGTTTTTTCTATAGACTGGTGTTTTGGGGGAAAAAGTGTTGCTGGGGAGAAGGACGTCTGGAGGACCCTCCTTAGCTTGCTGCCCCCGCGACCCGGCCCCGGATAAGCGGAAGGAAATGGATGGATGGATGGATGGATGGATGGATGGATGGATGGATGGATGGATGGATGGATGGATGGATGGATGGATGGATGGATGGATGGATGGTGTTTTGTTTAATCTAAATGAACATAGGGCTCCACAATCAATACAAATAATCATCAACAAGATTATCGCTTCCTACAATTAAATGAGCATGATGGACTGCGATATTTACATTTAAAATGCTCCGGTCATATTTGTATATTAGCAGGAGTGTAGCACAACATTGATGTGATAGTAGTGCTTTGTTTGTTTAAATGTGAAAGCGTAATTTTGTCCCTAAAAATCAATGAATAATCAGGATTTTTGGCTATAATCATGCCGCACTTAATGAACAAGAAGAAAAGTCTTCAGCCAAGATTTTACTTCCTGAATCCTCAAAGGAAAGGCTTGGACGCAGTCTAAAATCACATAAGAAAAAGTACAATTTATTTTAAAAGAACCACCATTGAATATATTATGTGTTTTACAAGGTTAAGATTAAAAAAATGCTTCTTCTTTCTCTCCTACAAGTTTTGTACACAATATGGTCTTTCACATTCTTACACTCCAGCTTTGGTTTATGTTTGTTTATCCAGCTTTATATTAGTAATAAACACATTTTTCGATCATTCATAGTTTCACTCCATTCATTTGTATTTGCTCATTTGTTCAATGTATTCAGAGGAATCTGTCTGCAGGGTTAGAACATTAATTTTTTTTCCAGTCTCGTCCGCTTTGCCTCTTGTGGGAAACATTGAATTTTTATCATGGCCTCTAAGTGAGCACTTTAAGACATACCGCTCTAAATTAAGACAATATGAACCAATATTACATATTTATAAGCCCTTCATAGATTATTTTGATTATTAAAAAACACCAGCTTTCATAGACTTTAATTAAATGCTCTTAACAGAAATAAATGTTTAGTAACAAAAAGTGTTCGCTGGATTTTGAGGGAGAACCCATCTGAAAACGGACCGGAGAAAAGACAAAAACGTTCATGTTGGAAACAATCAGGAAAATAATAGATATAAAAGCTATTTTTATGCATTTTAAAACTAATTAACACGTAAAATAATAGGTTGTTTTACTTGGAGTATGAAAGTTACAAGTTTCAGTGGTTCCCTCGGTGTAGAATAGAGTCTCTCACGGACATCGGAGGACATTACTACACTTAAATAAAAATATAATATAATAAAATATAGATATTATAATATAATATTATGTAATATAACATAATACAATATACTATAATAAAATATAACATAATATAATATAATATAACATAATACAATATACTATAATATAATATAATATAATAATATTTGTCTTAAACTTTGCGTAAAAGGCAATAAATTATGCAACAGGGCTGCAACTAATTATTTCATTTTTATTTGTTTCTAGATAAATCGATTGATCATTTCATCTACATTTAAGAGTCAGAATATAGTAAAAACTGTCCACTTCAGTTTCCTAACGCCTTAAGTGACGTCTTCATATTGCTTTTTTTTAAGAATCCAAAACGCAGATATTTATTTTGCTTTTACGTGAGATAAAAAAAGTGGTATACCCTCACAATTCAGAATGAACCAGACTGAAAAATGAATATTCGATTTGTTAAAACGTGTTAGTATGAAAAATAAAGCTGAATTCATCGACAGATTGCCAGGGTTTACTCTGCTCTCCACCACCCAACACATGCTGCATCCTGCACACGATAAAACTGTGATGAACGGACAAATTAAGCCATTTTTTGTTTCCTGTAATTCCAACTAGCTCTCCTGGCAGTCTGAACTGGTGACTAACCTCTGGCTCTCACCCAGCATGTGAAACCACAGAGTGGGAGATAAACATTAGAGTCAGAGCTGTCAGTCTTGATAAAAAAAAATAATAAAAAGGCTAAAAAGAGTATGCAGAGGTTTCAAAACATAAATCTCAAACGAGTCTTGAAACAACAACGACTGTAAATGCGACCTGGCAGCATTAAGAGCCCATTTATCGAGCGCTCACATTTAGCTCTCTGCAGCTTTGACTGATGGGGAAAGGAATTAGAAAAACTCCCAGAGAGGCCGAATAAATCATGCAGTCACGGTGAATGACACACGCTGGTCATAAACTTGACTCCAGTTGGAGACTTTCGCCTCCTGTCATGTGCATTTCATCAGATTTTATTGTTTATGTTGCTCTCTAATAGCAATGCAGCATTGCAAGCGAGTCACCACCAAGGGAGACAATAACAATAATGCCTCCCTCTGGCTCTCTGCTGTCACAGTATCGCCTCCCGTAGAGTTGCGCCGGTTTTTCCCGGCCTACTTAAAATTCAAACATTCTGTCTTGACATACCAGACGCTTTTATTGAAGTGTTAATAAAAATCTAATCAATTTTTTGTGTCTCGTTTTTTTTGTTATTAGAGGAGACCGTGTCCTGACCTACCACGAAAACAAAGAAGTTGTTTAAAATAAAAGGTAAAGCACTCAAAGGGAGAGAGTGTTTTGGTCAACATTTTGGCTGTTTTACTTAAAGGAACAGTGCGAAGCATTCAGGGGATCTATTAGCAGAAATGTGATATAATATTAGTACGTTTTACCAGATGAAAATAAGACTCATTGTGTTTTTGTTACTTTAGAATGAGCAGTTTGTATTTACATACAGAGCTGGTCCTCCTTACAGATTCGGCCATGTTTCTACAGTAGCCCAGAAAGGACAAACCAAACTCTTTGCTTTTTCACGTTTTCCTCGTTTTCATGTAGGCCACCGTACTTCTCCGTCACGTTTGGCACACGGGAGAACTTTTAGTTTGTTACGATCCGCAAAATCTCACCGCTAGATGCACCTTTAACCCCCCATTCACAGGAGACCAGTGTTACCAGAAGTACCTTGTTTGTTTTAGAAATCCCTCCTCATGTCTGTGTTTCTTGCAGTGCATTTGCACGAGATAAACAAAGTCTGTGATTTACTCCATTTTACTGACATTATCCCCTGGATATGATGTCAAAGCTCTGGGTAACGTCCATTTATATTAAAGATATAATAGTTTATAATATTCAAACTTAATAATGTACATATTGTTACATTATATAGGTCTATTTATGTTTGTGTAATAGTCACAAAGACCTCTTGTTCCGATGTGAGTGGGTCTCCATGCTGTGTAGTGAGATGAACCTTCTGAGTTTTCCCCCAAAATGCTGTCAAAACATTCATTTATAATTTGTTAACCAAGCCTTTAGAATTCTCACAAAAAATCTAACCCAAATCCCCGAGACGCTGATTCACACGGGACTAATATCATCACATGAACTCATTGTTTTATGAAATATTTCTGCGGTGGAATACCTACTTGATAAATTACAAACATGGCAGATTTTCACAGGATTATAATCACAGAGGACCTCTATAATTATTACAAATTACTAGAGGTCCCCCAGTTAACACTAGTCCTGTGAGAATAGGGTTTTAAGGGATGTTCTGAAGTGGGGCTGTATGAGGTACTTCATCCATAGTCAGCAGGAGCAAAGCAATGTACTGCTGAGGACGAGAGCAGCAGCAAAATGTGTTCTAGAAGAAAGGTACACCTAAAAGTACCTCATAAAAACTTCAAAACACCCAAACTATTCCTTTAAGTCATTAAGTAAAAATCCTGTGCAAGTGAAAGACATGTATTGTTTATGAAAAAAGTATTTATATGATTCTGATTTTAATAAAATGGCATATTTAAAAAAATGAGTCATGTTAAGAAGAGTAACTTTGACTCCAAACAACACATTTCTACACCTTGGTTACACTTTTTAACATTCTGAACATATTGACAAAGACATCCATCTGTGGGCGGCTGTGGCGTAGTGGAGAGCAAGGTAGTTCTCCTTTCAGAGGATCGGTGGTTCGATACCCGGCTTCGGCAGTCCGATGTGTCCTTGGGCAAGACACTTAACCCCAAGTTGCTCCTGAAGGCTTGCCATCGGTGTGGACTGGATGTGAATGAATGTTAGTTAGAGTCTGATGGTGGCACCTTGCATGGTAGCCTGTCATCAGTGTGTGAATGGGTGAATGATATGTAATATACTACTGATTGTAAGTCGCTTTGGATAAAAGCGTCTGCTAAATGACTGTATTGTAATTGTATTGTAATCTGATATTTGTCCATTTTCTCAACAAGAACATAAATTGCATCTATGAGTGGTACATTTTCAAGAAAATACATTTAAAGAGGCCCAAGTTTTGTTTCCTTTCATGTAACTTTACATCCACTTTTTTATATTTATTTACTTGTCACATTTGGTGTATTAAAGCAAATTCCAAAAATACCACATATGACCACGACTACGAACACCAGAATTAGCATTGGGCGTTAATTGTTTTTAAGAAAGACAAACAATTGAGAAAGTGATTGTTCTACTAAATGCTGTGATCAAAAACAAGGCAAAACCCCAATAAAGAACCAGTGCAACCAGTCCATTTAGGACGTTTTAGGTCATTCACAATGTTAGTATTTCCAGATTTGATGGATTGTTTCATTGTTTGCATCCACTTTTAAGTCCAAGCTCACCTCAGTCGTGCCAAGTTGCGTGCACCTCTGTGTGTTTACCTTTGTTTGTGTGTGTGTATTGTGTATGTCAGTGAGCCTTTGAGCCTGTCCTCCCTCCATATGACCTGAATTTATGGTCCATATTTTATCATATTTATCACATTCCAACACAACAACTAACCTCGGCTGACTTTGATAACTCTGCATGGAGTTCGTGACTAGGTGTGTGTGTGTGTGTGTGTGTGTGTGTTTGATGTGTGTGTGCATGTGTGTGTGTGTGACTGTGTGTGTGTGTGTGTGTGTGTGTGTGTGTATATATTTAAGACTGAGTATGACTTTCAGAGCATCTGCTGGGTGCGGGCATGGGGGGGGGGGGCACAGGTGGTATATTGTTTGTAGCCACACACACACACACACACACACACACACACACACACTCATACACACTGATGAAGCTCACAGATGCTGACCTTGTACGAGGCCAGGCTCCTGGACTGTCAGCACTTGTCACACACACACACACACACACACACACACACACACACACACACACACACACACACACACACACACACACACACACACACACACACACACAAACACACACACGTACACACACACATTTAAACGAGGTGCCCATTTACTCAGGGCTTGTCAGACGCTGCCATCCTTCCCAGTGGGGGTATATGTGTGCTGCCGGTGAGGGAGTGGGGTATCGAGGTGGGAGTATTGATGAATAATGCTGCAGGTAATGAGATGGGTGATGATGGGGACAGAAACGCGAGCAGCCGTTTATATCAGGAGGTCTAAAAAGTGAAGCTGATAATGAAGTTTCTTAAACTTGCATTCTCTCTACTGTCCATCAGGGGGCGACTCCTCTGGTTGTATAGAAGTCTATGAGAAAATGACTCTACTTCTCTCTTGATTTATTCCCTCAGTAAACATTGTAAACATGAGTTTATGGTCTCAATCTTTCAAGTCTTCTTCAATACAGCATGAAGTTCATTTAGTAAATGATGGTCTATTAAGAGTCAAATAGACCATAAAGGAGAGTATGTTTTAGGGTGGGGCTACCTTGTGATTGACAGGTCGCTAAAAAAGACAGGAGTGTGCATTCCTGTCTTGCGCCACGTTTCCTATCAGCTTTAAGACATGCATAAAAGTTTACATTTTCTTAAACCAAGATGGCAACGGCCAAAAACCCAAATGCCGACAGCCAAAATGCCTAAATCAATGCTTCCAGAGGCATTCCGCAAACCAATGTGTGATGTCACAGTGACTACGTCCACCTCTTATACACAGTTTCTGATTCATATCTACTTTGTTGTCGTTTAACTTCTTGAATTATTTGTGAAATTGGTGGAGAAATAAAACCTTGCAGTCAGAGCTGGGAGTCAAAGCCTCGATACAGGAAAGTATTCACACAAACCAGCAGGGTTATGATCCTCAAGTCGCTTTTAGATAAGCTTTGCATTGCATTGTGCACTGTGACAAAACCTCCATACATACAAAAGTAAAGAGGCGTCCAAGGAGGAGCTGAGGAATTGAAATCCCGTTATTTACCTTGGTTTCTCACAAAAAAATCCTCTCAGCTTCCCTAAGCATGAAGGCTACTTTAACTGTCAAAAGTATTGAAGTGTGACACAGAAATGCAGTTTTGACTATAATAAAGTGTTCTCAACTTTTCATCCTGCGGCTGCTTCTTCTATTCTTGCTTAAATATCAACTTTAATTGCCTCGTTGTGAAAGAATATTCTTTCAGATGGCAAAAAAATCAGAGTTTAAGATTTGTAAAAGAAAATACAAAACATGCTTTAGGTTCTCTGTCCCCACATGTTGTACATGGATCTCTAAGTCAATCAGATGATGGTGATCAATGGTGGTGTGCAAAAATAACTGGACAAAATTGTCCCCGAAATGACAGGATGTGGCAGATATTCCTGCAATATTCACAGTTACTTATTACCATACACCATGAGAAACCGTTGCAGTTTATTTGTCTAATTTTACTATGGAATAAATAGTACTTTACCATACACTTAGATACCATATAGTGAAGTATGCTAATGGAAATTGAGAATTCACTCCATACTTTTATATTCTTTGAAGACATATCTAGTTTCTTGTTTTAAAACAAACTTAAACCTGCATTTACTGATTGTTTTTGGCCACTTTAAAGCAGCAAAAACAAGCTGTAAACACAACAGTAACATTTTGTCACCTTTTAAGTTGTTATGGGGAACTTTTTTTGCAAACAATTGCCTTTTTACCCATCCAGAAGAAATGGAGCAGCATTAGCGTTAGTCGTGTGTCTGGCCACCTGATGAATGTAACTATAATGTTCACTCTCCTTCTCGGGGAAAAATGGCTCTTTAGCTGCTAAATGCTTCATTAAGTTCACCAGCAAGAAGAAAACAGCTGCCTGCTGCATCCGAAGAAAGAAAAACACAGCTTTAGTCATTTAGTCATTTGATCCATTGTTAATCTAAAGATATCGATTTTAGCAGCTTCAAGTTGTGTTAAGCATTAGAGGTTTCCCAGGAAAACAAGTGATATAAAACCGGTAAGTAATTCTCTTAAAGCCAAGAAGAAAACATCCAAAATGAGCATCCAACCAAACCAAAATGGAACACGAGTGGATTCTGGCTGTTGCACAAAAAAGGATGCCGACTTAACAGGTGTACCAGGTGGTGCATTAATGTCATGTACCTGAACTTTCGTACATAACACCAAAGAAATGGAAAGAAGCTTTTGAAATATATTTGTTTACATTTCTGACCACTGTATCACATTTCCAACATTAACTTTACGCACACTGTAATATGAGGGTTTCCTTTCTCCTGCCCTCTCCTTTGTACCTTTCCTCATTTAAAAGACATCTAACTGGACACTGGGTCGTATCTGAAAGCCCCCTTTATATACCACAAGAGCAACTGACATTATTTTAACGATCCTCAATATAAACCAGACATGTTAATTACACTCTTGGTTACAGGCGAGGTTCAAAATTATAGCCCATCAAGAGGAAAATGGCCGTAAAATTTGTCTTTGGCAGATAAATCAGTGAGGGTCAGCTGAAACACTGGCTGGCTGTAAAACACAGAAGCCTCAGTCATATTCAGTGAGAATGTTCTAACTAATGTGTAGTTGATGTCTGTAACCAAAACACAGCAATGACTGGGTGTTAAAGAGACTCCTGCTCCACAAACCCTTTACAAAAATCTGTTTCTCTGCTGCCAAATAGTGTTAAGCGTAGCACTGCCATTCATAGTTTGGGGTTAGAGCTCAGGTGATTTGGATTTATGGTCAAATCAAGTCTGTTTATGTAGCTCAAGATTGGACTGTTAAGGGTGGGGGGATGCACGATGGATGCTGGAAACCAGAGTTCACATCCCGTAAGAGACCTGCAATTTATGTTTCCTCTTTATTAACCATAACCAGAATTTTCCCTTATTTAAGTTAAGGTTGGAAATCTTGAGAAACCAACAAGAGTACACTAGGTCACTCCTCCGCAGTCCAAATATGGTCACTTCTGGTCACTGGTTGCAAAATAAACAAAGATGGCGTCGGCCAAAATCAAGCCTTCAAAACGTCAGTCAACAATGCAATGGGTGACGTCACGACAGCTACGTCCACTTCTTATGTACAGTCTATGGTCAAGACATCACCAATCTATCTGCGTGGGTTGCTGTGGTAACGACGAAGGCTTCAGCAACTACGTAACTACGCTGGTGAAGCGGCTTGACAACACGGAAGTCCTTCTTCCTCTCGCACTGAAGCGGTTGAGGAGGCCGGTATACACTGCAATTGGGGAAAGCAGTAGGAAGTGAAAGCAGAGTGAAAGAAAAAGTGCAAGAAATCTGATTGGAATCGCATTTCAAAACAACCTCCAAATGTGGTTTGAATCCGATTTGCAAAAATCTGTTTTAATTTCTATTTTTGTGGTTCAGAATTTTTTTTTAAGCAATCTGGATACGAAAAACTGATTTATGCTGGCTGTCTAAACGAAGCCAGAGTGCCATGAATTCAGAATTGAATACACCACTGGGACCAGCTTTACACAGTTGCATAATTTATAGAGGTTTTAAGGGCTGAAAAAGGTGTCCTAACTATTCAAACATACGTATTTCTCCTGTACTGTGTTTCTCTGAAGCTTATCGTCTAACGTTAAGGAAGGTTTTCAACGAGGTGAGCTCTTCGGAGGAATTGTTCACCTGTAAAATGTTGCTGTTTTTAACCCTAAGTGCTCCGCTCTGCTTTGCTTAGTGATGCATGTGGCGACTGTGGACATTTCACTGGAACTGTAAGCTAGAGTTAGAAACTGATCTGGTGTTGAAACAGAGCGCAATAAAGGGTTTGCTTTAGGGGCACTATGGGTTATAATAACAACTGAAAAATGGATTTGGCAGGCTTTAGTCAGCCAATAGCAATCATTACAATATACAGTGATTGGTCCAGATATTGATCCAGCAGATCAGCTCTGGATTTAAGCTCTGGGAGCTGGCCAGTACAAGCCTGGTAGCACAATCCAAAACAACTGGTTTCATAGAAAATACAAACAAGCAAGAAGAGATAAAAAAACATAATGGATTTAATGTTCTCTCTACCTTTAATGTTTCTCTGCAGGCGTTTAGGAATAATCAGTTGCTGTATTTGCTGCTCTGGGGACACACAGTCACCTACATTTATTTTAAAAACAGAAAAAAAAATCCCTTATTGGACATACAGAACATAAACGCTATAGTAATATTGTTTGTCTCCGTGCCCAGGGTCATACTTCTCAAGAGGAATGGTCCCCAGTCTGCACATATTGATATTGAAAGCTAAAGGGACAAAAAGCCATCGAATGCCAACCTTGAGTTTCTGTAGATAAAATATACACTTAGAGAGAAGAAATGTATTTTATGTGAAACTTTATGCTGCTGCTACAAACTCTGCTCATGGTGACTGTGAATGAGGCTCAGAAAGAAAAGTACAACTGTCTTCATGTAATTAATCATTATTAATAAAAGCTGTGATTTTTCATATCTTTTACTCATCATAAGTAATATTTACATATTTATCAATCCGTGGGTCCTAAAACACTGCCTCCTTTAATTAAAACATGTATGGATTCTTTATTGAAACTCTACTTTAAATTTGTGCTAAAACAGCCAGTTAATTAGTCAATTAATAGAAAATGAATCCCCAGCAACTATAATAATCCATTAACAGTTTCAGTCATTTATCATAAATAAAAAATATATAATATTCTGCTTTTCAAATTAAAAATATTTACTGCTTTGCTTTGTTTTATATCACTTTAATAAATATTACTTGTGAGTCCAAAAGAGTAATTCTTAACACATAACTTCTGATATTAAGACAAGATAATAATATCGGTTAATTTTTAATGATAATTGACAGATTAGTCAATAATTAAATTATTATTATTTGGTAGCATACTGTTCAGTAATACAAGCGGTCTGATGCATATGTATCTGTACAAAGCTTTGTTGACTTTGTGTCTGAAAAATGGTGCATTGATCAAAGAATAACAACATGACGACAATCTTGTTATGTAATTTATACCCTGACAACGAAACAAAAATACTATTTACTGATTGGCTGCCAGGTTTCTATTAAAATGCATCTCACCATGAGTTGAATGAAGAAATAAATATATAATTTCAGAACAAATAATCTTATTCCCTTTGTTGCAATGGGATAAGCACAATAATAAACTGATGTAGAAAACCAGAAAGAACATTGGCTCTTGTGGAAAATGTGTCTTTGTGTCCTGATTGATTAAGAAGGAATTGGGTTTATTAGTTATTGATATAAAGGGCATGGTATACTGTTATTGATTAACTATCTTTGGATATGATTTTCTCATGCATGAAGCATTGCTTTTAATTCAATATGGTCAAAGGGCGAAGGGTATTTGACCTAATGATCCTGTGGTGGTTCAGTTTGTGAATCAATTAAAGCTGTGCAGCTCAGAAAAAGGTATTTTTTACACTCTGCCAATCAGTGCAAGAAAAAAACTTTTTTCTTTTTTAAATATCTTAAATTTAAGTCTGCGGATATTTATTCTACCTCTTTTTAAATATCTGAAAGTAGAAGTCACAAGAGTCAAAAAACACGAGACGGGGAATTTTTTGCTCTTTTGTTGAGTCTTTCAGTTCAACCGAAGAAAAGCCTTCCCCACGTCGTCGGGTATCAGCGTCACATTTTGACAATCTCTTTCTTTCTGTTGCCCCTCTGATTACCGGTGCCAAGCGTGGCTGTCGTACTGAGGTACTCGGCGACTGAGACCAGAAGAAGTCATCAACAGCTGCAGCGGTTACAGGTTGGGCGGGCATTCGTGGAAGTGACAGCTTCTCTCTTTGTAGCACTATTTGCATTTTGCACCACCTGAAACATTAATACATTTAATGCTTCAGGTTTTTTTTGTGCTTGTGTGTCTGTTCTTTGCACAGGAGAAACACATTAAATTGCATAATGTTACGCATTAAAGTGTGTCAGGAAACACATTTGCGAGTTACATAAGTGCCTTTAGTCTCTCGAAAGTATAAGTCCTATCCTTTTAGAGGGCGTTTTTTAAGACTAAGTGCTCCTTTTAGCGGTGGCGCGGTTCAAGGAAAAGCAAAAATCAGACAGTCTATCTGAAACATTTTATAAGAATTTGGACACTGTGTTGTTTTTACCCATGATAAAGTCAGATCTGAGCATGTGCATCCTTGACCTTGGAAAAAAAACATGTTTGTGATAAAATACTCAAGGGGTCAACACCTGCCTCACACAATTCAACACCTTATCCGTGTAAATGAAGACAGCGTCACTGCGGACATGAAGACCAGAGTGGTGAATGAAATCACCTGCAACAGCTGTGGGGAACACCACATGTGTGAAACCGGAGACTGAGAGAACACTGGAGGCGAAGAATGTCCCAATGGAGTTATATATTTTTCAACCAATCGCAATCTGAGTGCTTTAATATCATCTGATCGGATATTCATATTTACCTGAATGATGATTAAATATGTATCTGACACAGTGGCTACTACAGCTGGTTAAATTGTGACGCAATTCAAAATAGAGAGGATGTACTACTCTGTTGGTATAACAGGAACTGTCATTATGGATCATTTACAAATTGACTGTCACTGTTGGGGCATCCCAACTGGAAGCTATGAGATATAGTTTAAAGCTCCTGAAAATATATATTTTTAAAAGCCTATAAGTGA